>NW_027524724.1:0-28794 GCF_052094955.1 Ictidomys tridecemlineatus
CAGCTAGCACAAACCGTGTTTGATTCAGAGTTCCAAATACATGTATCCCTATAGGAGAAAACAGAGTGAAACCTCAAAATGCAACCGGTTACTGCCAACAAACGGTTCAACCTAGAAGAACGAAATTTGGCGAGCCAAGTGGGATTGGTGTACTGATCATTACCTGAAAGTATCATGAAGATTGGGTGAAAAAGTGTTTGCTGAGATATCAGGGAACTCGTAGTTTTTTTGGAATCTTGGCAGGCCCTTTCCATGAAAGTGATTCTCGCCAGTCTCTGCTTAGGGCTACATCAACAGCAAACAAACCATAGAGATAGAACTTGAAACTGCTTTATTGTGTCAAGTTTCAAAGAGCTAGCACAAACCGTGTTTGATTTAGAGTTCCAAATACATGTATCCCTATGGGAGAAAACAGAGTGAAACCTCAAATGAAACCGGTTACTGCCAACGAACGGTTTAACCTAGAAGAACGAAATTTGGCGAGCCAAGTTGGATTGGTGTACTGATCATTACCTGAAAGTTTCATCAAGATTGGGTGAAAAAGTGTGTGCTGAGATTTCAGGCAACTCGTAGTTTTTTGGAAGCTTGGCAGGCCCTTTCCATGAAAGTGATTCTCGCCAGTCTCTGCTTAGGGCTACATCAACAGCAAACAAACCATAGAGATAGAACTTGAAACTGCTTTATTGTGTTAAGTTTCAAAGAGCTAGCACAAACCGTGTTTGATTTAGAGTTCCAAATACATGTATCCCTATAAGAGAAAACAGAGTGAAACCTCAAAATGGAACCGGTTACTGCCAACGAACGGTTTAACCTAGAAGAACGAAATATGGCGAGCCAAGTGGGATTGGTGTACTGATCATTACCTGAAAGTTTCATCAAGATTGGGTGAAAAAGTGTGTGCTGAGATTTCAGGCAACTCGTAGTTTTTTGGAAGCTTGGCAGGCCCTTTCCATGAAAGTGATTCTCGCCAGTCTCTGCTTAGGGCTACATGAACAGCAAACAAACCATAGAGAGAGAACTTGAAACTGCTTTATTGTGTCAAGTTTCAAAGAGCTAGCACAAACCATGTTTGATTTGGAGTTCCAAATACATGTATCCCTATAGGAGAAAACAGAGTGAAACCTCAAAATGAAACCGGTTACTGCCAATGAACGGTTTAACCTAGAAGAACGAAATTTGGCGAGCCAAGTGGATTGGTGTACTGATCATTACCTGAAAGTTTCATCAAGATTGGGTGAAAAAGTGTGTGCTGAGATTTCAGGCAACTCGTAGTTTTTTGGAAGCTTGGCAGGCCCTTTCCATGAAAGTGATTCTCGCCAGTCTCTGCTTAGGGCTACATCAACAGCAAACAAACCATAGAGATAGAACTTGAAACTGCTTTATTGTGTCAAGTTTCAAAGAGCTAGCACAAACCGTGTTTGATTTAGAGTTCCAAATACATGTATCCCTATAGGAGAAAACAGAGTGAAACCTCAAAATGAATCCGGTTACTGCCAACGAACGGTTTAACATAGAAGAACGAAATTTGGCGAGCAAAGTGGGATTGGTGTACTGATCATTTCCTGAAAGTTTCATCAAGATTGGGTGAAAAAGTGTTTGCTGAGATTTCAGGCAACTCGTAGTTTTTTGGAAGCTAGGCAGGCCTTTCCATGAAAGTGATTCTCGCCAGTCACTGCATAGGGCTACGTCAACAGGAAACAAACCATAGAGATAGAACTTGAAACTGCTTTTTTGTGTCAAGTTTCAAAGAGCTAGCACAAACCGTTTTTGATTTAGATTTCCAAATACATGTATCCCTATGGGAGAAAACAGAGTGAAACCTCAAAATGAAACCGGTTACTGCCAACGAACGGTTTAACCTAGAAGAACGAAATTTGGTGAGCCAAGTGGGATTGGTGTACTGATCATTACATGAATGTTTCATCAAGATTGGGTGAAAAAGTGTGTGCTGAGATTTCAGGCAATTCGTAGTTTTTTGGAATCTTGCAGGCCCTTTCCATGAAAGTGATTCTCGCCAGTTTCTGCTTAGGGCTACATCAACAGCAAACAAACCATAGAGATAGAACTTGAAACTGCTTTATTGTTTCAAGTTTCAAAGAGCTTGCACAAACTGTGTTAGATTTAGAGTTCCAAATACATGTATCCCTATAGGAGAAAACAAAGTGAAACCTGAAAATGAAACCGGTTACTGCCAACGAACGGTTTAACCTAGAAGAACGAAATTTGGCGAGCCAAGTGGGATTGGTGTACTGATCATTACCTGAAAGTTTCATCAAGATTGGGTGAAAAAGTGTGTGCTGAGATTTCAGGCAACTCGTAGTTTTTTGGAAGCTTGGCAGGCCCTTTCCATGAAAGTGATTCTCGCCAGTCTCTGCTTAGGGCTACATCAACAGCAAACAAACCATATAGATAGAACTTGAAACTGCTTTATTGTGTCAAGTTTCAAACAGCTAGCACAAACCGTGTTTGATTTAGAGTTCCAAATACATGTATCCCTATAGGAGAAAACAGAGTGGAACCTCAAAATGCAACCGGTTACTGCCAACAAACGGTTCAACCTAGAAGAACGAAATTTGGCGAGCCAAGTGGGATTGGTGTACTGATCATTACCTGGAAGTTCATCAAGATTGGGTGAAAAAGTGTGTGCTGAGATTTCAGGCAACTCGTAGTTTTTTGGAAGCTTGGCAGGCCCTTTCCATGAAAGTGATTCTCGCCAGTCTCTCCTTAGGGCTACATCAACAGCAAACAAACCATAGAGATAGAACTTGAAACTGCTTTATTGTGTCAAGTTCAAAGAGCTAACACAATCCGTGTTTGATTTAGCGTTCCAAATACATGTATCCCTATGGGAGAAAACAGAGTGAAACCTCAAAATGAAACCGGTTACTGCCAACGAACGGTTTAACCTAGAAGAACGAAATTTGGCGAGCAAGTAGGATTGGTGTACTGATCATTACCTGAAAGTTTCATCAAGATTGGGTGAAAAAGTGTGTGCTGAGATTTCAGGCAACTCGTAGTTTTTTGGAAGCTTGGCAGGCCCTTTCCATGAAAGTGATTCTCGCCAGTCTCTCCTTAGGGCTACATCAACAGCAAACAAACAATAGAGATAGAACTTGAAACTGCTTTATTGTGTCAAGTTTCAAAGAGCTAGCACAAACCGTGTTTGATTTAGAGTTCCAAATACATGTATCCCTATGGGAGAAAACAGAGTGAAACCTCAAAATGAAACCGGTTACTGCCACGAACGGTTTAACCTAGAAGAACGAAATTTGGCGAGCCAAGTAGGATTGGTGTACTGATCATTACCTGAAAGTTTCATCAAGATTGGGTGAAAAAGTGTGTGCTGAGATTTCAGGCAACTCGTAGTTTTTTGGAAGCTTGGCAGGCCTTTCCATGAAAGTGATTCTCGCCAGTCTCTGCTTAGGGCTACATCAACAGCAAACAAACCATAGAGATAGAACTTGAAACTGCTTTATTGTGTCAAGTTTCAAAGAGCTAGCACAAACCGTGTTTGATTTAGAGTTCCAAATACATGTATCCCTATAGGAGAAAACAGAGTGAAACCTCAAAATGAAATCGGTTACTGCCAATGAACGGTTTAACCTAGAAGAACGAAATTTGGCGAGCCAAATGGGATTGGTGTACTGATCATTACCTGAAAGATTCATCAAGATTGGGTGAAAAAGTGTGTGCTGAGATTTCAGGCAACTCGTAGTTTTTTGGAAGCTTGGCAGGCCCTTTCCATGAAAGTGATTCTCGCCAGTCTCTGCTTAGGGCTACATCAACAGCAAACAAACCATAGAGATAGAACTTGAAACTGCTTTATTGTGTCAAGTTTCAAAGAGCTAGCACAAACCGTGTTTGATTTAGAGTTCCAAATACATGTATCCCTATGGGAGAAAAGAGTGAAACCTCAAAATGAAACCGGTTACTGCCAACGAATGGTGTAACCTAGAAGAACGAAATTTGGCGAGCCAAGTAGGATTGGTGTACTGATCATTACCTGAAAGTTTCATCAAGATTGGGTGAAAAAGTGTGTGCTGAGATTTCAGGCAACTCGTAGTTTTTTGGAAGCTTGGCAGGCCCTTTCCATGAAAGTGATTCTCGCCAGTCTCTGCTTAGGGCTACATCAACAGCAAACAAACAATAGAGATAGAACTTGAAACTGCTTTATTGTGTCAAGTTTCAAAGAGCTAGCACAAACCGTGTTTGATTTAGAGTTCCAAATACATGTATCCCTATGGGAGAAAACAGAGTGAAACCTCAAAATGAAACCGGTTACTGCCAACGAACGGTTTAACCTAGAAGAACGAAATTTGGCGAGCCAAGTAGGATTGGTGTACTGATCAATTACCTGAAAGTTATCATCAAGATTGGGTGAAAAAGTGTGTGCTGAGATTTCAGGCAACTCGTAGTTTTTTGGAAGCTTGGCAGGCCCTTTCCATGAAAGTGATTCTCGCCAGTCTCTGCTTAGGGCTACATCAACAGCAAACAAACCATAGAGATAGAACTTGAAACTGCTTTATTGTGTCAAGTTTTCAAAGAGCTAGCACAATCCGTGTTTGATTTAGAGTTCCAAATACATGTATCCCTATGAGGAGAAAAGAGTGAAACCTCAAAATGAAACCGGTTACTGCCAACGAATGGTTTAAACTAGAAGAACGAAATTTGGCGAGCCAAGTAGGATTGGTGTACTGATCATTACCTGAAATTTCATCAAGATTGGGTGAAAAAGTGTGTGCTGAGATTTCAGGCAACTCGTAGTTTTTTGGAAGCTTGGCAGGCCCTTTCCATGAAAGTGATTCTCGCCAGTCTCTGCTTAGGGCTACATCAACAGGAAACAAACCATAGAGATAGAACTTGAAACGGCTTTTTTGTTGTCAAGTTTCAAAGAGCTAGCACAAACCGTTTTTGATTTAGAGTTCCAAATACATGTATCCCTATGGGAGAAAACAGAGTGAAACCTCAAAATGAAACCGGTTACTGCCAACGAACGGTTTAACCTAGAAGAACGAAATTTGGTGAGCCAAGTGGATTGGTGTACTGATCATTACATGAAAGTTTCATCAAGATTGGGTGAAAAAGTGTGTGCTGAGATTTCAGGCAATTCGTAGTTTTTTGGAAGCTTGGCAGGCCCTTTCCATGAAAGTGATTCTCGCCAGTCTCTGCTTAGGGCTACATCAACAGCAAACAAACCATATAGATAGAACTTGAAACTGCTTTATTGTGTCAAGTTTCAAAGAGCTAGCACAAACCGTGTTTGATTTAGAGTTCCAAATACATGTATCCCTATAGGAGAAAACAGAGTGGAACCTCAAAATGCAACCGGTTACTGCCAACAAACGGTTCAACCTAGAAGAACGAAATTTGGCGAGCCAAGTGGGATTGGTGTACTGATCATTAACCTGAAAGTTTCATCAAGATTGGGTGAAAAAGTGTGTGCTGAGATTTCAGGCAACTCGTAGTTTTTTGGAAGCTTGGCAGGCCCTTTCCATGAAAGTGATTCTCGCCAGTCTCTGCTTAGGGCTACATCAACAGCAAACAAACCATAGAGATAGAACTTGAAACTGCTTTATTGTGTCAAATTTCAAAGAGCTAGCACAAACCGTGTTTGATTTAGAGTTCCAAATACATGTATCCCTATAGGAGAAAACAGAGTGAAACCTCAAAATGAAATCGGTTACTGCCAACGAACGGTTTAACAGAGAAGAACGAAATTTGGCGAGCCAAGTGGGATTGGTGTACTGATCATTACTGAAAGATTCATCAAGATTGGGTGAAAAAGTGTGTGCCTGAGATTTCAGGCAACTCGTAGTTTTTTGGAAGCTTGGCAGGCCCTTTCCATGAAAGTGATTCTCGCCAGTCTCTGCTTAGGGCTACATCAACAGCAAACAAACCATAGAGATAGAACTTGAATCTGCTTTATTGTGTCAAGTTTCAAAGAGCTAGCACAAACCATGTTTGATTTAGAGTTCCAAATACATGTATCCCTATGGGAGAAAAGAGTGAAACCTCAAAATGAAACCGGTTACTGCCAACGAACTGTTTAACCTAGAAGAACGAATTTGGCGAGCCAAGTAGGATTGTGTACTGATCATTACCTGAAAGTTTCATCAAGATTGGGTGAAAAAGTGTGTGCTGAGATTTCAGGCAACTCGTAGTTTTTTGGAAGCTTGGCAGGCCCTTTCATGAAAGTGATTCTCGCCAGTCTCTGCTTAGGGCTACATCAACAGCAAACAAACCATAGAGATAGAACTTGAAACTGCTTTATTGTGTCAAGTTTCAAAAAGCTAGCACAAACCGTGTTTGATTTAGAGTTCCAAATACATGTATCCCTATAGGAGAAAACAGAGTGAAACCTCAAAATGGAACAGGTTACTGCCAACAAACGGTTTAACCTAGAAGAACGAAATTTGGCGAGCCAAGTGGGATTGGTGTACTGATCATTACCTGAAAGTTTCATCAAGATTGGGTGATAAAGTGTTTGCTGAGATTTCCAGGCAACTCGTAGTTTTTTGGAAGCTAGGCACTCCCTTTCCATGAAAGTGATTCTCGCCAGTCTCTGCTTAGGGCTACATCAACAGGAAACAAACCATAGAGATAGAACTTGAAACGGCTTTTTTGTGTCAAGTTTCAAAGAGCTAGCACAAACCGTTTTTGATTTAGAGTTCCAAATACATGTATCCCTATGGGAGAAAACAGAGTGAAACCTCAAAATGAAACCGGTTACTGCCAACGAACGGTTTAACCTAGAAGAACGAAATTTGGTGAGCCAAGTGGGATTGGTGTACTGATCATTACATGAAAGTTTCATCAAGATTGGGTGAAAAAGTGTGTGCTGAGATTTCAGGCAATTCGTAGTTTTTGGAAGCTTGGCAGGCCCTTTCCATGAAAGTGATTCTCGCCAGTTTCTGCTTAGGGCTACATCAACAGCAAACAAACCATAGAGATAGAACTTGAAACTGCTGTATTTTTTCAAGTTTCAAAGAGCTAGCACAAACTGTGTTAGATTTAGAGTTCCAAATACATGTATCCCTATAGGAGAAAACAGAGTGAAACCTCAAAATGAAACCGGTTACTGCCAACGAACGGTTTAACCTAGAAGAACGAAATTTGGCGAGCCAAGTGGGATTGGTGTACTGATCATTACCTGAAAGTTTCATCAGATTGGGTGAAAAAGTGTGTGCTGAGATTTCAGGCAACTCGTAGTTTTTTGGAAGCTTGGCAGGCCCTTTCCATGAAAGTGATTCTCGCCAGTCTCTGCTTAGGGCTACATCAACAGCAAACAAACCATAGAGATAGAACTTGAAACTGCTTTATTGTGTCAAGTTTCAAACAGCTAGCACAAAACCGTGTTTGATTTAGAGTTCCAAATACATGTATCCCTATAGGAGAAAACAGAGTGGAACCTCAAAATGCAACCGGTTACTGCCAACAAACGGTTCAAACCTAGAAGAACGAAATTTGGCGAGCCAAGTGGGATTGGTGTACTGATCATTACCTGAAAGTATCATCAAGATTGGGTGAAAAAGTGTTTGCTGAGATATCAGGGAACTCGTAGTTTTTTGGAATCTTGCCAGGCCCTTTCCATGAAAGTGATTCTCGCCAGTCTCTGCTTAGTGCTACATCAACAGCAAACAAACCATAGAGATAGAACTTGAAACTGCTTTATTGTGTCAAGTTTCAAAGAGCTAGCACAAACCGTGTTTGATTTAGAGTTCCCAAATACATGTATCCCTATGGGAGAAAACAGAGTGAAACTCAAAATCAAACCGGTTACTGCCAACGAACGGTTTAACCTAGAAGAACGAAATTTGCGAGCCAAGTTGGATTGGTGTACTGATCATTACCTGAAAGTTTCATCAAGATTGGGTGAAAAAGTGTGTGCTGAGATTTCAGGCAACTCGTAGTTTTTTGGAAGCTTGGCAGGCCCTTTCCATGAAAGTGATTCTCGCCAGTCTCTCCTTAGGGCTACATCAACAGCAAACAAACCATAGAGATAGAACTTGAAACTGCTTTATTGTGTCAAGTTTCAAAGAGTTAGCACAAACCGTGTTTGATTTAGAGTTCCAAATACATGTATCCCTATGGGAGAAAACAGAGTGAAACCTCAAAATGAAACTGGTTACTGCCAACGAACGGTTTAACCTAGAAGAACGAAATTCGGCGAGCCAAGTGGGATTGGTGTACAGATCATTACCTGAAAGTTTCATCAAGATTGGGTGAAAAAGTGTGTGCTGAGATTTCAGGCAACTCGTAGTTTTTTGGAAGCTTGGCAGGCCCTTTCCATGAAAGTGATTCTCGCCAGTCTCTGCTTAGGGCTACATCAACAGCAAACAAACCATAGAGATAGAACTTGAAACTGCTTTATTGTGTCAAGTTTCAAAGAGCTAGCACAAACCGTGTTTGATTTAGAGTTCCAAATACATGTATCCCTATAGGAGAAAACAGAGTGGAACCTCAAAATGAAACCGGTTACTCCAACAAAAGGTTCAACCTAGAAGAACGAAATTTGGCGAGCCAAGTGGGATTGGTGTACTAATCATTACCTGAAAGTATCATCAAGATTGGGTGAAAAAGTGTATGCTGAGATATCAGGCAACTCGTAGTTTTTTGGAATCTTGGCAGGCCCTTTCCATGAAAGTGATTCTCGCCAGTCTCTGCTTAGGGCTACATCAACAGCAAACAAACCATAGAGATAGAACTTGAAACTGCTTTATTGTGTCAAGTTTCAAAGAGCTAACACAAACCGTGTTTGATTTAGAGTTCCAAATACATGTATCCCTATGGGAGAAAACAGAGTGAAACCTCAAAATGAAACCGGTTACTGCCAACGAACGGTTTAACCTAGAAGAACGAAATTTGGCGAGCCAAGTGGGATTGGTGTACTGATCATTAATTGAAAGTTTCATCAAGATTGGGTGAAAAAGTGTGTGCTGAGATTTCAGGCAACTCGTAGTTTTTTGGAAGCTTGGCAGGCCCTTTCCATGAAAGTGATTCTAGCCAGTCTCTGCTTAGGGCTACATAAACACCTAACAAACCATAGAGATAGAACTTGAAACTGCTTTTTTGTGTCAAGTTTCAAAGAGCTAGCACAAACCGTGTTTGATTTAGAGTTCCAAATACATGTATCCCTATAGGAGAAAACAGAGTGAAACCTCAAAATGAAACCGGTTACTGCCAACAAACGGTTTAACCTAGAAGAACAAAATTTGCTGAGCCAAGTGGGATTGGTGTACTGATCATTACCTGAAAGTATCATCAAGATTGTGTGAAAAAGTGTGTGCTGAGATTTCAGGCAACTCGTAGTTTTTTGGAAGCTTGGCAGGCCCTTTCCATGAAAGTGATTCTCGCCAGTCTCTGCTTAGGGCTACATCAACACCTAACAAACCATAGAGATAGAACTTGAAACTGCTTTATTGTGTCAAGTTTCAAAGAGTTAGCTCAAACCGTGTTTGATTTAGAGTTCAAATACATGTATCTCTATAGGAGAAAACAGAGTGAAACCTCAAAATGAAACCGGTTACTGCCAACAACGGTTCAACCTAGAAGAACGAAATTTGGCGAGCCAAGTGGGATTGGTGTACAGATCATTACCTGAAAGTATCATCAAGATTGGGTGAAAAAGTGTGTGCTGAGATTTCAGGCAACTCGTAGTTTTTGGAATCTTGGCAGGCTCTTTCCATGAAAGTGATTCTCGCCAGTCTCTGCTTAGGGCTACATCAACAGCAAACAAACCATAGAGAGAGAACTTGAACCTGCTTTATTGTGTCAAGTTTCAAAGAGCTAGCACAAAACCGTGTTTGATTTAGAGTTCCAAATACATGTATCCCTATGGGAGAAAACAGAGTGAAACCTCAAAATGAAACGGTTACTGCCAACGAACGGTTTAACCTAGAAGAAGAAAATTTGGCGAGTCAAGTGGGATTGGTGTACTGATCATTACCTGAAGTTTCATCAAGATTGGGTGAAAAAGTGTGTGCTGAGATTTCAGGGCAACTCATAGTTTTTTGGAAGCTTGGCAGGCCCTTTCATGAGAAGTGATTCTCGCCAGTCTCTGCTTAGGGCTACATCAACAGCAAACAAACCATAGAGATAGAACTTGAAACTGCTTTATTGTGTCAAGTTTCAAAGAGCTAGCACAAACCGTGTTTGATTTAGAGTTCCAAATACATGTATCCCTATAGTAGAAAACAGAGTGAAACCTCAAAATGAAACCCGGTTACTGCCAACGAACGGTTTAACCTAGAATAACAAAATTTGGCGAGCAAGTGGGATTGGTGTACTGATCATTACCTGAAAGTATCATCAAGATTGTGTGAAAAAGTGTGTGCTGAGATTTCAGGCAACTCGTAGTTTTTTGAAGCTTGGCAGGCCCTTTCATGAAAGTGATTCTCGCACAGTCTCTGCTTAGGGCTTACATCAACACCTAACAAACCATAGAAGATAGAACTTGAAACTGCTTTATTGTGTCAAGTTTCAAAGAGTTAGCTCAAACCGTGTTTGATTTAGAGTTCCAAATACATGTATCTCTATAGGAGAAAACAGAGTGAAACCTCAAAATGAAACCGGTTACTGCCAACAAACGGTTCAACCTAGAAGAACGAAATTTGGCGAGCCAAGTGGGATTGGTGTACTGATCATTACCTGAAAGTATCATCAAGATTGGGTGAAAAAGTGTTAGCTGAGATTTCAGGCAACTCGTAGTTTTTTGGAATATTGGCAGGCCCTTTCCATGAAAGTGATTCTCGCCAGTCTCTGCTTAGGTCTACATCAACAGCAAACAAACCATAGAGATAGAACGTGAACCTGCTTTATTGTGTCAAGTTTCAAAGAGCTAGCACAAACCGTGTTTGATTTAGAGTTCCAAATACATGTATCCCTATGGGAGAAAACAGAGTGAAACCTCAAAATGAAACCGGTTACTCCCAACGAACGGTTTAACGTAGAAGAACGAAATTTGGTGAGCCAAGTGGGATTGGTGTACTGATCATTACCTGAACGTTTCATCAAGATTGGGTGAAAAAGTGTGTGCTGAGATTTCAGGCAACTCATAGTTTTTTGGAAGCTTGGCAGGCCCTTTCCATGAAAGTGATTCTCGCCAGTCTCTGCTTAGGGCTACATCAACAGCAAACAAACCATAGAGATAGAACTTGAAACTGCTTTATTGTGTCAAGTTTCAAAGAGCTAGCACAAACCGTGTTTGATTTAGAGTTCCAAATACATGTATCCCTATAGGAGAAAACAGAGTGAAACCTCAAAATGAAACCGGTTACTGCCAACGAACGGTTTAACCTAGAAGAACAAAATTTGGCGAGCCAAGTGGGATTGGTGTACTGATCATTACCTGAAAGTATCATCAAGATTGTGTGAAAAAGTGTGTGCTGAGATTTCAGGCAACTCGTAGTTTTTTGGAAGCTTGGCAGGCCCTTTCCATGAAAGTGATTCTCGCCAGTCTCTGCTTAGGGCTACATCAACACCTAACAAACCATAGAGATAGAACTTGAAACTGCTTTATTGTGTCAAGTTTCAAAGAGTTAGCTCAAACCGTGTTTGATTTAGAGTTCCAAATACATGTATCTCTATAGGAGAAAACAGAGTGAAACCTCAAAATGAAACCGGTTACTGCCAACAAACGGTTCAACCTAGAAGAACGAAATTTGGCGAGCCAAGTGGGATTGGTGTACTGATCATTACCTGAAAGTATCATCAAGATTGGGTGAAAAAGTGTTAGCTGAGATTTCAGGCAACTCGTAGTTTTTTGGAATCTTGGCAGGCCCTTTCCATGAAAGTGATTCTCGCCAGTCTCTGCTTAGGGCTACATCAACAGCAAACAAACCATGGAGATAGAACTTGAACCTGCTTTATTGTGTCAAGTTTCAAAGAGCTAGCACAAACCGTGTTTGATTTAGAGTTCCAAATACATGTATCCCTATGGGAGAAAACAGAGTGAAACCTCAAAATGAAACCGGTTACTGCCAACGAACGGTTTAACCTTGAAGAACGAAATTTGGCGAGCCAAGTGGGATTGGTGTACTGATCATTACCTGAAAGTTTCATCAAGATTAGGTGAAAAAGTGTGTGCTGAGATTTCAGGCAACTCATAGTTTTTTGGAAGCTTGGCAGGCCCTTTCCATGAAATTGATTCTCGCCAGTCTCTGCTTAGGGCTACATCAACAGCAAACAAACCATAGAGATAGAACTTGAAACTGCTTTATTGTGTCAAGTTTCAAAGAGCTAGCACAAACCGTGTTTGATTTAGAGTTCCAAATACATGTATCCCTATAGGAGAAAACAGAGTGAAACCTCAAAATGGAACCGGTTACTGCCAACGAACGGTTTAACCTAGAAGAACGAAATTTGGCGAGCCAAGTGGGATTGGTGTACTGATCATTACCTGAAAAGATCATCAAGATTTGGTGAAAAAGTGTTTGCTGAGATATCAGGCAACTCGTAGTTTTTTGGAATCTTGGCAGGCCCTCTCCATGAAAGTGATTCTCGCCAGTCTCTGCTTAGGGCTACATCAACAGCAAACAAACCATAGAGATAGAACTTGAAACTGCATTATTGTGTCAAGTTTCAAAGAGCTAGCACAAACCGTGTTTGATTTAGAGTTCCAAATACATGTATCCCTATAGGAGAAAACAGAGTGAAACCTCAAAATGGAACCGGTTACTGCCAACGAACGGTTTAACCTAGAAGAACGAAATTTGGCGAGCCAAGTGGGATTGGTGTACTGATTATTACCTGAAAGTTTCATCAAGATTGGGTGAAAAAGTGTGTGCTGAGATTTCAGGCAACTCGTAGTTTTTTGGAAGCTTGCCAGGCCCTTTCCATGAAAGTGATTCTCGCCAGTCTCTCCTTAGGGCTACATCAACAGCAAACAAACCATAGAGATAGAAGTTGAAACTGCTTTATTGTGTCAAGTTTCAAAGAGCTAGCACAAACCGTGTTTGATTTAGAGTTCCAAATACATGTATCCCTATGGGAGAAAACAGACTGAAACCTCAAAATGAAACCGGTTACTGCCAACGAATGGTTTAACCTAGAAGAACGAAATTTGGCGAGCCAAGTAGGATTGGTGTACTGATCATTACCTGAAAGTTTCATCAAGATTGGGTGAAAAAGTGTGTGCTGAGATTTCAGGCAACTCGTAGTTTTTGGAAGCTTGGCAGGCCCTTTCCATGAAAGTGATTCTCGCCAGTCTCTCCTTAGGGCTACATCAACAGCAAACAAACCATAGAGATAGAACTTGAAACTGCTTTATTGTGTCAAGTTTCAAAGAGCTAGCACAAACCGTGTTTGATTTAGAGTTCCAAATACATGTATCCCTATAGGAGAAAACAGAGTGAAACCTCAAAATGGAACCGGTTACTGCCAACGAACGGTTTTAACCTAGAAGAACGAAATTTGGCGAGCCAAGTGGGATTGGTGTACTGATCATTACCTGAAAGTTTCATCAAGATTGGGTGAAAAAGTGTGTGCTGAGATTTCAGGCAACTCGTAGTTTTTTGGAAGCTTGGCAGGCCCTTTCCATGAAAGTGATTCTCGCCAGTCTCTGCTTAGGGCTACATCAACAGCAAACAAACCATAGAGATAGAACTTGAAACTGCTTTATTGTGTCAAGTTTCAAAGAGCTAGCACAAACCGTGTTTGATTTAGAGTTCCAAATACATGTATCCATATAGGAGAAAACAGAGTGAAACCTCAAAATGGAACCGGTTACTGCCAAGGAATGGTTTAACCTAGAAGAACGAAATTTGGCGAGCCAAGTGGGATTGGTGTACTGATCATTACATGAAAGTATCATCAAGATTGGGTGAAAAAGTGTTTGCTGAGATATCAGGCAACTCGTAGTTTTTTGGAATCTTGGCAGGCCCTCTCCATGAAAGTGATTCTCGCCAGTCTCTGCTTACTGCTACATCAACAGCAAACAAACCATAGAGATAGAACTTGAAACTGCATTATTGTGTCAAGTTTCAAAGAGCTAGCACAAACCGTGTTTGATTTAGAGTTCCAAATACATGTATCCCTATAGGAGAAAACAGAGTGAAACCTCAAAATGGAACCGGTTACTGCCAACGAACGGTTTAACCTAGAAGAACGAAATTTGGCGAGCCAAGTGGGATTGGTGTACTGATCATTACCTGAAAGTTTCATCAAGATTGGGTGAAAAAGTGTTTGCTGAGATTTCAGGCAACTCGTAGTTTTTTGGAAGCTTGGCAGGCCCTTTCCATGAAAGTGATTCTCGCCAGTCTCTGCTTAGGGCTACATCAACAGGAAACAAACCATAGAGATAGAACTTGAAACTGCTTTTTTGTGTCAAGTTTCAAAGAGCTAGCACAAACCGTGTTTGATTTAGAGTTCCAAATACATGTATCCCTATGGGAGAAAACAGAGTGAAACCTCAAAATGAAACCGGTTACTGCCAACGAACGGTTTAACCTAGAAGAACGAAATTTGGCGAGCCAAGTGGGATTGGTGTACTGATCATTACCTGAAAGTTTCATCAAGATTGGGTGAAAAAGTGTGTGCTGAGATTTCAGGCAACTCGTAGTTTTTTGGAAGCTTGGCAGGCCCTTTCCATGAAAGTGATTCTCGCCAGTCTCTGCTTAGGGCTACATCAACAGCAAACAAACCATAGAGATAGAACTTGAAACTGCTTTATTGTGTCAAGTTTCAAAGAGCTAGCACAAACCGTGTTTGATTTAGAGTTCCAAATACATGTATCCATATAGGAGAAAACAGAGTGAAACCTCAAAATGGAACCGGTTACTGCCAAGGAATGGTTTAACCTAGAAGAACGAAATTTGGCGAGCCAAGTGGGATTGGTGTACTGATCATTACATGAAAGTATCATCAAGATTGGGTGAAAAAGTGTTTGCTGAGATATCAGGCAACTCGTAGTTTTTTGGAATCTTGGCAGGCCCTCTCCATGAAAGTGATTCTCGCCAGTCTCTGCTTACTGCTACATCAACAGCAAACAAACCATAGAGATAGAACTTGAAACTGCATTATTGTGTCAAGTTTCAAAGAGCTAGCACAAACCGTGTTTGATTTAGAGTTCCAAATACATGTATCCCTATAGGAGAAAACAGAGTGAAACCTCAAAATGGAACCGGTTACTGCCAACGAACGGTTTAACCTAGAAGAACGAAATTTGGCGAGCCAAGTGGGATTGGTGTACTGATCATTACCTGAAAGTTTCATCAAGATTGGGTGAAAAAGTGTTTGCTGAGATTTCAGGCAACTCGTACTTTTTTGGAAGCTTGGCAGGCCCTTTCCATGAAAGTGATTCTCGCCAGTCTCTGCTTAGGGCTACATCAACAGGAAACAAACCATAGAGATAGAACTTGAAACTGCTTTTTTGTGTCAAGTTTCAAAGAGCTAGCACAAACCGTGTTTGATTTAGAGTTCCAAATACATGTATCCCTATGGGAGAAAACAGAGTGAAACCTCAAAATGAAACCGGTTACTGCCAACGAACGGTTTAACCTAGAAGAACGAAATTTGGCGAGCCAAGTGGGATTGGTGTACTGATCATTACCTGAAAGTTTCATCAAGATTGGGTGAAAAAGTGTGTGCTGAGATTTCAGGCAACTCGTAGTTTTTTGGAAGCTTGGCAGGCCCTTTCCATGAAAGTGATTCTCGCCAGTCTCTGCTTAGGGCTACATCAACAGCAAACAAACCATAGAGATAGAACTTGAAACTGCTTTATTGTGTCAAGTTTCAAAGAGCTAGCACAAACCGTGTTTGATTTAGAGTTCCAAATACATGTATCCATATAGGAGAAAACAGAGTGAAACCTCAAAATGGAACCGGTTACTGCCAAGGAATGGTTTAACCTAGAAGAACGAAATTTGGCGAGCCAAGTGGGATTGGTGTACTGATCATTACATGAAAGTATCATCAAGATTGGGTGAAAAAGTGTTTGCTGAGATATCAGGCAACTCGTAGTTTTTTGGAATCTTGGCAGGCCCTCTCCATGAAAGTGATTCTCGCCAGTCTCTGCTTACTGCTACATCAACAGCAAACAAACCATAGAGATAGAACTTGAAACTGCATTATTGTGTCAAGTTTCAAAGAGCTAGCACAAACCGTGTTTGATTTAGAGTTCCAAATACATGTATCCCTATAGGAGAAAACAGAGTGAAACCTCAAAATGGAACCGGTTACTGCCAACGAACGGTTTAACCTAGAAGAACGAAATTTGGCGAGCCAAGTGGGATTGGTGTACTGATCATTACCTGAAAGTTTCATCAAGATTGGGTGAAAAAGTGTGTGCTGAGATTTCAGGCAACTCGTAGTTTTTTGGAAGCTTGGCAGGCCCTTTCCATGAAAGTGATTGTCGCCAGTCTCTGCTTAGGGCTACATCAACAGCAAACAAACCATAGAGATAGAACTTGAAACTGCTTTATTGTGTCAAGTTTCAAAGAGCTAGCACAAACCGTGTTTGATTTAGAGTTCCAAATACATGTATCCCTATAGGAGAAAACAGAGTGAAACCTCAAAATGGAACCGGTTACTGCCAACGAACGGTTTAACCTAGAAGAACGAAATTTGGCGAGCCAAGTGGGATTGGTGTACTGATCATTACCTGAAAAGATCATCAAGATTTGGTGAAAAAGTGTTTGCTGAGATATCAGGCAACTCGTAGTTTTTTGGAATCTTGGCAGGCCCTCTCCATGAAAGTGATTCTCGCCAGTCTCTGCTTAGGGCTACATCAACAGCAAACAAACCATAGAGATAGAACTTGAAACTGCATTATTGTGTCAAGTTTCAAAGAGCTAGCACAAACCGTGTTTGATTTAGAGTTCCAAATACATGTATCCCTATAGGAGAAAACAGAGTGAAACCTCAAAATGGAACCGGTTACTGCCAACGAACGGTTTAACCTAGAAGAACGAAATTTGGCGAGCCAAGTGGGATTGGTGTACTTATTATTACCTGAAAGTTTCATCAAGATTGGGTGAAAAAGTGTGTGCTGAGATTTCAGGCAACTCGTAGTTTTTTGGAAGCTTGCCAGGCCCTTTCCATGAAAGTGATTCTCGCCAGTCTCTCCTTAGGGCTACATCAACAGCAAACAAACCATAGAGATAGAAGTTGAAACTGCTTTATTGTGTCAAGTTTCAAAGAGCTAGCACAAACCGTGTTTGATTTAGAGTTCCAAATACATGTATCCCTATGGGAGAAAACAGACTGAAACCTCAAAATGAAACCGGTTACTGCCAACGAATGGTTTAACCTAGAAGAACGAAATTTGGCGAGCCAAGTAGGATTGGTGTACTGATCATTACCTGAAAGTTTCATCAAGATTGGGTGAAAAAGTGTGTGCTGAGATTTCAGGCAACTCGTAGTTTTTTGGAAGCTTGGCAGGCCCTTTCCATGAAAGTGATTCTCGCCAGTCTCTCCTTAGGGCTACATCAACAGCAAACAAACCATAGAGATAGAACTTGAAACTGCTTTATTGTGTCAAGTTTCAAAGAGCTAGCACAAACCGTGTTTGATTTAGAGTTCCAAATACATGTATCCCTATAGGAGAAAACAGAGTGAAACCTCAAAATGGAACCGGTTACTGCCAACGAACGGTTTAACCTAGAAGAACGAAATTTGGCGAGCCAAGTGGGATTGGTGTACTGATCATTACCTGAAAGTTTCATCAAGATTGGGTGAAAAAGTGTGTGCTGAGATTTCAGGCAACTCGTAGTTTTTTGGAAGCTTGGCAGGCCCTTTCCATGAAAGTGATTCTCGCCAGTCTCTGCTTAGGGCTACATCAACAGCAAACAAACCATAGAGATAGAACTTGAAACTGCTTTATTGTGTCAAGTTTCAAAGAGCTAGCACAAACCGTGTTTGATTTAGAGTTCCAAATACATGTATCCCTATGGGAGAAAACAGAGTGAAACCTCAAAATGAAACCGGTTACTGCCAATGAACGGTTTAACCTAGAAGAACGAAATTTGGCGAGCCAAGTAGGATTGGTGTACTGATCATTACCTGAAAGTTTCATCAAGATTGGGTGAAAAAGTGTGTGCTGAGATTTCAGGCAACTCGTAGTTTTTTGGAAGCTTGGCAGGCCCTTTCCATGAAAGTGATTCTCGCCAGTCTCTGCTTAGGGCTACATCAACAGCAAACAAACCATAGAGATAGAACTTGAAACTGCTTTATTGTGTCAAGTTTCAAAAAGCTAGCACAAACCGTGTTTGATTTAGAGTTCCAAATACATGTATCCCTATAGGAGAAAACAGAGTGAAACCTCAAAATGAATCCGGTTACTGCCAACAAACGGTTTAACCTAGAAGAACGAAATTTGGCGAGCCAAGTGGGATTGGTGTACTGATCATTACCTGAAAGTTTCATCAAGATTGGGTGAAAAAGTGTTTGCTGAGATTTCAGGCAACTCGTACTTTTTTGGAAGCTTGGCAGGCCCTTTCCATGAAAGTGATTCTCGCCAGTCTCTGCTTAGGGCTACATCAACAGGAAACAAACCATAGAGATAGAACTTGAAACTGCTTTTTTGTGTCAAGTTTCAAAGAGCTAGCACAAACCGTGTTTGATTTAGAGTTCCAAATACATGTATCCCTATGGGAGAAAACAGAGTGAAACCTCAAAATGAAACCGGTTACTGCCAACGAACGGTTTAACCTAGAAGAACGAAATTTGGCGAGCCAAGTGGGATTGGTGTACTGATCATTACCTGAAAGTTTCATCAAGATTGGGTGAAAAAGTGTGTGCTGAGATTTCAGGCAACTCGTAGTTTTTTGGAAGCTTGGCAGGCCCTTTCCATGAAAGTGATTCTCGTCAGTCTCTGCTTAGGGCTACATCAACAGCAAACAAACCATAGAGATAGAACTTGAAACTGCTTTATTGTGTCAAGTTTCAAAGAGCTAGCACAAACCGTGTTTGATTTAGAGTTCCAAATACATGTATCCATATAGGAGAAAACAGAGTGAAACCTCAAAATGGAACCGGTTACTGCCAAGGAATGGTTTAACCTAGAAGAACGAAATTTGGCGAGCCAAGTGGGATTGGTGTACTGATCATTACATGAAAGTATCATCAAGATTGGGTGAAAAAGTGTTTGCTGAGATATCAGGCAACACGTAGTTTTTGGAATCTTGGCAGGCCCTCTCCATGAAAGTGATTCTCGCCAGTCTCTGCTTACTGCTACATCAACAGCAAACAAACCATAGAGATAGAACTTGAAACTGCATTATTGTGTCAAGTTTCAAAGAGCTAGCACAAACCGTGTTTGATTTAGAGTTCCAAATACATGTATCCCTATAGGAGAAAACAGAGTGAAACCTCAAAATGGAACCGGTTACTGCCAACGAACGGTTTAACCTAGAAGAACGAAATTTGGCGAGCCAAGTGGGATTGGTGTACTGATCATTACCTGAAAGTTTCATCAAGATTGGGTGAAAAAGTGTGTGCTGAGATTTCAGGCAACTCGTAGTTTTTTGGAAGCTTGGCAGGCCCTTTCCATGAAAGTGATTGTCGCCAGTCTCTGCTTAGGGCTACATCAACAGCAAACAAACCATAGAGATAGAACTTGAAACTGCTTTATTGTGTCAAGTTTCAAAGAGCTAGCACAAACCGTGTTTGATTTAGAGTTCCAAATACATGTATCCCTATGGGAGAAAAGAGAGTGAAACCTCAAAATGAAACCGGTTACTGCCAACGAACGGTTTAACCTAGAAGAACGAAATTTGGCGAGCCAAGTAGGATTGGTGTACTGATCATTACCTGAAAGTTTCATCACGATTGGGTGAAAAAGTTTGTGCTGAGATTTCAGGCAACTCGTAGTTTTTTGGAAGCTTGGCAGGCCCTTTCCATGAAAGTGATTCTCGCCAGTCTCTGCTTAGGGCTACATCAACAGCAAACAAACCATAGAGATAGAACTTGAAACTGCTTTATTGTGTCAAGTTTCAAAAAGCTAGCACAAACCGTGTTTGATTTAGAGTTCCAAATACATGTATCCCTATAGGAGAAAACAGAGTGAAACCTCAAAATGAATCCGGTTACTGCCAACAAACGGTTTAACCTAGAAGAACGAAATTTGGTGAGCAAAGTGGGATTGGTGTACTGATCATTACATGAAAGTTTCATCAAGATTGGGTGAAAAAGTGTGTGCTGAGATTTCAGGAAATTCGTAGTTTTTTGGAAGCTTGGCAGGCCCTTTCCATGAAAGTGATTCTCGCCAGTTTCTGCTTAGGGCTACATCAACAGCAAACAAACCATAGAGATAGAACTTGAAACTGCTTTATTGTGTCAAGTTTCAAAGAGCTAGCACAAACTGTGTTAGATTTAGAGTTCCAAATACATGTATCCCTATAGGAGAAAACAGAGTGAAACCTCAAAATGGAACCGGTTACTGCCAACGAACCGTTTAACCTAGAAGAACGAAATTTGGCGAGCCAAGTGGGATTGGTGTACTGATCATTACCTGAAAGTTTCATCAAGATTGGGTGAAAAAGTGTGTGCTGAGATTTCAGGCAACTCGTAGTTTTTTGGAAGCTTGGCAGGCCCTTTCCATGAAAGTGATTCTCGCCAGTCTCTGCTTAGGGCTACATCAACAGCAAACAAACCATAGAGATAGAACTTGAAACTTCTTTATTGTGTCAAGTTTCAAAGAGCTAGCACAAACCGTGTTTGATTTAGAGTTCCAAATACATGTATCCCTATGGGAGAAAAGAGAGTGAAACCTCAAAATGAAACCGGTTACTGCCAACGAACGGTTTAACCTAGAAGAACGAAATTTGGCGAGCCAAGTAGGATTGGTGTACTGATCATTACCTGAAAGTTTCATCAAGATTGGGTGAAAAAGTGTGTGCTGAGATTTCAGGCAAATCGTAGTTTTTTGGAAGCTTGGCAGGACCTTTCCATGAAAGTGATTCTCGCCAGTCTCTGCTTAGGGCTACATCAACAGCAAACAAACCATAGAGATAGAACTTGAAACTGCTTTATTGTGTCAAGTTTCAAAAAGCTAGCACAAACCGTGTTTGATTTAGAGTTCCAAATACATGTATCCCTATAGGAGAAAACAGAGTGAAACCTCAAAATGAATCCGGTTACTGCCAACAAACGGTTTAACCTAGAAGAACGAAATTTGGCGAGCCAAGTGGGATTGGTGTACTGATCATTACCTGCAAGTTTCATCAAGATTGGGTGAAAAAGTTTTTGCTGAGATTTCAGGCAACTCGTAGTTTTTTGGAAGCTTGGCAGGCCCTTTCCATGAAAGTGATTCTCGCCAGTCTCTGCTTAGGGCTACATCAACAGGAAACAAACCATAGAGATAGAACTTCAAACTGCTTTTTTGTGTCAAGTTTCAAAGAGCTAGCACAAACCGTGTTTGATTTAGAGTTCCAAATACATGTATCCCTATGGGAGAAAAGAGAGTGAAACCTCAAAATGAAACCGGTTACTGCCAACGAACGGTTTAACCTAGAAGAACAAAATTTGGCGAGCCAAGTAGGATTGGTGTACTGATCATTACCTGAAAGTTTCATCAAGATTGGGTGAAAAAGTGTGTGCTGAGATTTCAGGCAACTCGTAGTTTTTTGGAAGCTTGGCAGGCCCTTTCCATGAAAGTGATTCTCGAGGGTCTCTGCTTAGGGCTACATCAACAGCAAACAAACCATAGAGATAGAACTTGAAACTGCTTTATTGTGTCAAGTTTCAAAAAGCTAGCACAAACCGTGTTTGATTTAGAGTTCCAAATACATGTATCCCTATAGGAGAAAACAGAGTGAAACCTCAAAATGAATCCGGTTACTGCCAACAAACGGTTTAACCTAGAAGAACGAAATTTGGCGAGCCAAGTGGGATTGGTGTACTGATCATTACCTGAAAGTTTCATCAAGATTGGGTGAAAAAGTGTTTGCTGAGATTTCAGGCAACTCGTAGTTTTTTGGAAGCTTGGCAGGCCCTTTCCATGAAAGTGATTCTCGCCAGTCTCTGCTTAGGGCTACATCAACAGCAAACAAACCATAGAGATAGAACTTGAAACTGCTTTTTTGTGTCAAGTTTCAAAGAGCTAGCACAAACCGTGTTTGATTTAGAGTTCCAAATACATGTATCCCTATGGGAGAATACAGAGTGAAACCTCAAAATGAAACCGGTTACTGCCAACGAACGGTTTAACCTAGAAGAACGAAATTTGGTGAGCCAAGTGGGATTGGTGTACTGATCATTACCTGAAAGTTTCATCAAGATTGGGTGAAAAAGTGTGTGCTGAGATTTCAGGCAACTCATAGTTTTTTGGAAGCTTGGCAGGCCCTTTCCATGAAAGTGATTCTCGTCAGTCTCTGCTTAGGGCTACATCAACAGCAAACAAACCATAGAGATAGAACTTGAAACTGCTTTATTGTGTCAAGTTTCAAAGAGCTAGCACAAACCGTGTTTGATTTAGAGTTCCAAATACATGTATCTCTATAGGAGAAAACAGAGTGAAACCTCAAAATGGAACCGGTTACTGCCAACGAATGGTTTAACCTAGAAGAACGAAATTTGGCGAGCCAAGTGGGATTGGTGTACTGATCATTACCTGAAAGTATCATCAAGATTGGGTGAAAAAGTGTTTGCTGAGATATCAGGCAACTCGTAGTTTTTTGGAATCTTGGCAGGCCCTCTCCATGAAAGTGATTCTCGCCAGTCTCTGCTTAGTGCTACATCAACAGCAAACAAACCATAGAGATAGAACTTGAAACTGCATTATTGTGTCAAGTTTCAAAGAGCTAGCACAAACCGTGTTTGATTTAGAGTTCCAAATACATGTATCCCTATAGGAGAAAACAGAGTGAAACCTCAAAATGGAACCGGTTACTGCCAACGAACGGTTTAACCTAGAAGAACAAAATTTTGCGAGCCAAGTGGGATTGGTATACTGATCATTACCTGAAAGTTTCATCAAGATTGGGTGAAAAAGTGTGTGCTGAGATTTCAGGCAACTCGTAGTATTTTGGAAGCTTGGCAGGCCCTTTCCATGAAAGTGATTGTCGCCAGTCTCTGCTTAGGGCTACATCAACAGCAAACAAACCATAGAGATAGAACTTGAAACTGCTTTATTGTGTCAAGTTTCAAAGAGCTAGCACAAACCGTGTTTGATTTAGAGTTCCAAATACATGTATCCCTATGGGAGAAAAGAGAGTGAAACCTCAAAATGAAACCGGTTACTGCCAACGAACGGTTTAACCTAGAAGAACGAAATTTGGCGAGCCAAGTAGGATTGGTGTACTGATCATTACCTGAAAGTTTCATCAAGATTGGGTGAAAAAGTGTGTGCTGAGATTTCAGGAAATTCGTAGTTTTTTGGAAGCTTGGCAGGCCCTTTCCATGAAAGTGATCCTCGCCAGTTTCTGCTTAGGGCTACATCAACAGCAAACAAACCATAGAGATAGAACTTGAAACTGCTTTATTGTGTCAAGTTTCAAAGAGCTAGCACAAACTGTGTTAGATTTAGAGTTCCAAATACATGTATCCCTATAGGAGAAAACAGAGTGAAACCTCAAAATGGAACTGGTTACTGCCAATGAACCGTTTAACCTAGAAGAACGAAATTTGGCGAGCCAAATGGGATTGGTGTACTGATCATTACCTGAAAGTTTCATCAAGATTGGGTGAAAAAGTGTGTGCTGAGATTTCAGGCAACTCGTATTTTTTTGGAAGCTTGGCAGGCCCTTTCCATGAAAGTGATTCTCGCCAGTCTCTTCTTAGGGCTACATCAACAGCAAACAAACAATAGAGATAGAACTTTAAACTGCTTTATTGTGTCAAGTTTCAAAGAGCTAGCACAAACCGTGTTTGATTTAGAGTTCCAAATACATGTATCCCTATGGGAGAAAAGAGAGTGAAACCTCAAAATGAAACCGGTTACTGCCAACGAACGGTTTAACCTAGAAGAACGAAATTTGGCGAGCCAAGTAGGATTGGTGTACTGATCATTACCTGAAAGTTTCATCAAGATTGGGTGAAAAAGTGTGTGCTGAGATTTCAGGCACTCGTAGTTTTTTGGAAGCTTGGCAGGCCCTTTCCATGAAAGTGATTCTCGCCAGTCTCTGCTTAGGGCTACATCAACAGCAAACAAACCATAGAGATAGAACTTGAAACTGCTTTATTGTGTCAAGTTTCAAAGAGCTAGCACAAACCGTGTTTGATTTAGAGTTCCAAATACATGTATCCCTATAGGAGAAAACAGAGTGGAACCTCAAAATGAAACCGGTTACTGCCAACAAAGGGTTCAACCTAGAAGAACGAAATTTGGCGAGCCAAGTGGGATTGGTGTACTGATCATTACCTGAAAGTATCATCAAGATTGGGTGAAAAAGTGTTTCCTGAGATATCAGGCAACTCGTAGTTTTTGGAAGCTTGGCAGGCCCTTTCCATGAAAGTGATTCTCGCCAGTCTCTGCTTAGGGCTACATCAACAGCAAACAAACCATAGAGATAGAACTTGAAACTGCTTTATTGTGTCAAGTTTCAAAGAGCTAGCACAAACCGTGTTTGATTTAGAGTTCCAAATACATGTATCCCTATGGGAGAAAACAGAGTGAAACCTCAAAATGAAACCGGTTACTGCCAACGAACGGTTTAACCTAGAAGAACGAAATTTGGCGAGCCAAGTGGGATTGGTGTACTGATCATTACCTGAAAGTTTCATCAAGATTGGGTGAAAAAGTGTGTGCTGAGATTTCAGGCAACTCGTAGTTTTTTGGAAGCTTGGCAGGCCCTTTCCATGAAAGTGATTCTCGCCAGTCTCTGCTTAGGTCTACATCAACAGCAAACAAACCATAGAGATAGAACTTGAAACTGCTTTATTGTGTCAAGTTTCAAAGAGCTAGCACAAACCGTGTTTGATTTAGAGTTCCAAATACATGTATCCCTATGGGAGAAAAGAGAGTGAAACCTCAAAATGAAACCGGTTACTGCCAACGAACGGTTTAACCTAGAAGAACGAAATTTGGCGAGCCAAGTAGGATTGGTGTACTGATCATTACCTGAAAGTTTCATCAAGATTGGGTGAAAAAGTGTGTGCTGAGATTTCAGGCAACTCGTAGTTTTTTGGAAGCTTGGCAGGCCCTTTCCATGAAAGTGATTCTCGCCAGTCTCTGCTTAGGGCTACATCAACAGCAAACAAACCATAGAGATAGAACTTGAAACTGCTTTATTGTGTCAAGTTTCAAAGAGCTAGCACAAACCGTGTTTGATTTCGAGTTCCAAATACATGTATCCCTATAGGAGAAAACAGAGTGAAACCTCAAAATGAAACCGGTTACTGCCAACGAACGGTTTAACCTAGAAGAACGAAATTTGGAGAGCCAAGTGGGATTGGTGTACTGATCATTACCTGAAAGTTTCATCAAGATTGGGTGAAAAAGTGTTTGCTGAGATTTCAGGCAACTCGTAGTTTTTTGGAAGCTTGGCAGGCCCTTTCCATGAAAGTGATTCTCGCCAGTCTAAGCTAGGGCTACATCAACAGCAAACAAACCATAGAGATAGAACTTGAAACTGCTTTATTGTGTCAAGTTTCAAAGAGCTAGCACAAACCGTGTTTGATTTAGAGTTCCAAATACATGTATCCCTATGGGAGAAAACAGAGTGAAACCTCAAAATGAAACCGGTTACTACCAACGAACGGTTTAACCTAGAAGAACGAAATTTGGCGAGCCAAGTGGGATTGGTGTACTGATCATTACCTGAAAGTTTCATCAAGATTGGGTGAAAAAGTGTGTGCTGAGATTTCAGGCAACTCGTAGTTTTTTGGAAGCTTGGCAGGCCCTTTCCATGAAAGTGATTTTCGCCAGTCTCTGCTTAGGGCTACATCAACAGCAAACAAACCATAGAGATAGAACTTGAAACTGCTTTATTGTGTCAAGTTTCAAAGAGCTAGCCCAAACCGTGTTTGATTTAGAGTTCCAAATACATGTATCCCTATAGGAGAAAACAGAGTGAAACCTCAAAATGAAACCGGTTACTGCCAAGGAACGGTTTAACCTAGAAGAACAAAATTTGGCGAGCCAAGTGGGATTGGTGTACTGATCATTACCTTAAAGTATCATCAAGATTGTGTGAAAAAGTGTGTGCTGAGATTTTAGGCAACTCGTAGTTTTTTGGAAGCTTGGCAGGCCCTTTCCATGAAAGTGATTCTCGCCAGTCTCTGCTTAGGGCTACATCAACACCTAACAAACCATAGAGATAGAACTTGAAACTGCTTTATTGTGTCAAGTTTCAAAGAGTTAGCACAAACCGTGTTTGATTTAGAGTTCCAAATACATGTATCACTATAGGAGAAAACAGAGTGAAACCTCAAAATGAAACCGGTTACTGCCAACAAACGGTTCAACCTAGAAGAACAAAATTTGGCGAGCCAAGTGGGATTGGTGTACTGATCATTACCTGAAAGTATCATCAAGTTTGGGGGAAAAAGTGTTAGCTGAGATTTCAGGCAACTTGTAGTTTTTTGGAAGCTTGGCAGGCCCTTTCCATGAAAGTGATTCTCGCCAGTCTCTGCTTAGGGCTACATCAACAGCAAACAAATCATAGAGATAGAACTTGAACCTGCTTTATTGCATCAAGTTTCAAAATCTAGCACAAACCGTGTTTGATTTAGAGTTCCAAATACATGTATCCCTGTAGGAGATAACAGAGTGAAACCTCAAAATGAAACCGGTTACTGCCAACGAACGGTTTAACCTAGAAGAACGAAATTTGGCGAGCCAAGTGGGATTGGTGTCCTGATCATTACCTGAAAGTTTCATCAAGATTGGTTTAAAAAGTGTGTGCTGAGATTTCAGGCAACTCGTAGTTTTTTGGAAGCTTGGCAGGCCCTTTCCATGAAAGTGATTCTCGCCAGTCTCTGCTTAGGGCTACATCAACAGCAAACAAACCATAGAGATAGAACTTGAAACTGTTTTATTGTGTCAAGTTTCAAAGAGCTAGCACAAACCATGTTTGATTTAGAGTTCCAAATACATGTATCCCTATGGGAGAAAACAGAGTGAAACCTCAAAATGAAACCGGTTACTGGCAACGAACAGTTTAACCTAGAAGAACGAAATTTGGCGAGCCAAGTGGGATTGGTGTACTGATCATTACCTGAAAGTTTCATCAAGATTGGGTGAAAAAGTGTGTGCTGAGATTTCAGGCAACTCGTAGTTTTTTGGAAGCTTGGCAGGCCCTTCCATGAAAGTGATTCTCACCTGTCTCTGTTTAGGGCTACATCAACAGCAAACAAACCATAGAGATAGAACTTGAAACTGCTTTATTGTGTCAAGTTTCAAAGAGCTAGCACAAACCGTGTTTGATTTAGAGTTCCAAATACATGTATCCCTATGGGAGAAAACAGAGTGAAACCTCAAAATGAAACCGGTTACTGCCAACGAACGGTTTAACCTAGAAGAACGAAATTTGGCGAGCCAAGTGGGATTGGTGTACTGATCATTTCCTGAAAGTTTCATCAAGATTGGGTAAAAAAGTGTTTGCTGAGATTTCAGGCAACTCGTAGTTTTTTGGAAGCTTGGCAGGCCCTTTCCATGAAAGTGATTCTCGCCAGTCTCTGCTTAGGGCTACATCAACAGCAAACAAACCATAGAGATAGAACTTGAAACTGCTTTATTGTGTCAAGTTTCAAAGAGCTAGCACAAACCGTGTTTGATTTAGAGTTCCAAATACATGTATCCCTATAGGAGAAAAAAGAGTGAAACCTCAAAATGGAACCGGTTACTGCCAACGAACGGTTTAACCTAGAAGAACGAAATTTGGCGAGCCAAGTGGGATTGGTGTACTGATCATTACCTGAAAGTTTCATCAAGATTGGGTGAAAAAGTGTGTGCTGAGATTTCAGGCAACTCGTAGTTTTTGGAAGCTTGGCAGGCCCTTTCAAGTTTCAAAGAGCTAGCACAAACCGTGTTTGATTTAGAGTTCCAAATACATGTATCCCTATGGGAGAAAACAGAGTGAAACCTCAAAATGAAACCGGTTACTGCCAACGAACGGTTTAACCTAGAAGAACGAAATTTGGCGAGCCAAGTGGGATTGGTGTACTGATCATTACCTGAAAGTTTCATCAAGATTGGGTGAAAAAGTGTGTGCTGAGATTTCAGGCAACTCGTAGTGTTTTGGAAGCTTGGCAGGCCCTTTCAAGTTTCAAAGAGCTAGCACAAACCGTGTTTGATTTAGAGTTCCAAATACATGTATCCCTATGGGAGAAAACAGAGTGAAACCTCAAAATGAAACCGGTTACTGCCAACGAACGGTTTAACCTAGAAGAACGAAATTTGGCGAGCCAAGTGGGATTGGTGTACTGATCATTACCTGAAAGTTTCATCAAGATTGGGTGAAAAAGTGTGTGCTGAGATATCAGGCAACTCGTAGTTTTTTGGAAGCTTGGCAGGCCCTTTCCATGAAAGTGATTCTCGCCAGTCTCTGCTTAGGGCTACATCAACAGCAAACAAACTATAGAGATAGAACTTGAAACTGCTTTATTGTGTCAAGTTTCAAAGAGCTAGCACAAACCGTGTTTGATTTAGAGTTCCAAATACATGTATCCCTATTGGAGAAAACAGAGTGAAACCTCAAAATGAAACCGGTTACTACCAACGAACGGTTTAACCTAGAAGAATGAAATTTGGCGAGCCAAGTGGGATTGGTGTACTGATCATTACCTGAAAGTTTCATCAAGATTGGGTGAAAAAGTGTTTGCTGAGATTTCAGGCAACTCGTAGTTTTTTGGAAGCTTGGCAGGCCCTTTCCATGAAAGTGATTCTCGCCAGTCTCTGCTTAGGGCTACATCAACAGC
>NW_027524725.1:0-28783 GCF_052094955.1 Ictidomys tridecemlineatus
GTTCCAAATACATGTATCCGTCTAGGAGAAAACAGAGTGAAACCTCAAAATGAAAACGGTTACTGCAAACGAACGGTTCAACCTAGAAGAACGAAATTTGGTGAGCCAAGTGAGATTGGTGTACTGATCATTCCCTGAAAGTATCATCAAGATTGGGTGAAAAAGTGTTTGTTGAGATTTCAGGCAACTCGTAGTTTTTTGGAAGCTTGGCAACCCCTTTCCATGAAAGTGATTCTTCTCAGTTTCTGCTTAGGGATACATCAACAGCAAACAAACCATAGAGAGAGAACTTGAAATTGCTTTATTGGGTCAAGTTTCAAAGAGGTAGCAAAAACCGTGTTTGATTTAGAGTTCCATATACATGTATCCGTATGGGAGAAAAGAGAGTGAAACCTCAAAATGAAAACGGTTACTGCAAACGAACGGTTTAACCTAGAAAATGGAAATTTGGTGAGCCTAGTGAAATTAGTGTACTTATCATTCCCTGAAAGTATCATCAAGAATGGGTGAAAAAGTGTTTGCTGAGATTTCAGGCAACTCGTAGTTTTTTGGAAGCTTGACAACCCCTTTGCATGAAAGTGATTCTCGCCTGTCTCTGCTAAGGGCTACCTCAACAGCAAACAAACCATAAAGACAGAACTTGAAACTGCTTTATTAGGTCAAGTTTCAAAGAGCTAGCACAAACCGTGTTTGATTTAGAGTTCCAAATACATGTATCCGTATAGGAGAAAACAGAGTGAAACCTCAAAATGAAAACGGTTACTGCAAACGAACGGTTTAACCTAGAAGAACGAAATTTGGTGAGCCATGTGGGATTGGTGTATTGATCATTCGCTGAAAGTATCATCAAGATTGGGTGAAAAAGTGTTTGCTGAGATTTCAGGAAACTCGTAGTTTTTCGGAAGCTTGGCAACCCCTTTCCATGAAAGTGATTCTCGCCAGTTTCTGCTTAGGGCTACATCAACAGCAAACAAACCATAGGGACAGATCTTGAAACTGCTTTATTGGGTCAAGTTTCAAAGAGCTAGCACAAACCGTGTTTGATTTAGATTTCCAAATACATGTATCCGTCTAGGAGAAAACAGAGTGAAACCTCAAAATGAAAACGGTTACTGCAAATGAACGGTTCAACCTAGAAGAACGAAATTTGGTGAGCCAAGAGGGATTGGTGTACTGATCATTCCCTGAAAGTATCATCAAGATTGGGTGAAAAAGTGTTTGATGAGATTTCAGGCAACTCGTAGTTTTTGGAAGCTTTAAACCCCTTTCCATGAAAGTGATTCTCGCCAGTCTCTGCTAAGGGCTACCTCAACAGCAACCAAACCATAGGGACAGAACTTGAAACTGCTTTATTAGGTCAAGTTTCAAATAGCTAGCACAAACCGTGTTTGATTCAGAGTTCCAAATACATGTATCCGTATAGGAGAAAACAGAGTGAAACCTCAAAATGAAAACGGTTACTGCAAAAGAACGGGTTAACCTAGAAGAACTAAATTTGGTGAGCCAAGTGGGATTGGTGTACTGATCATTCCCTGAAAGTATCATCAAGATTGGGTGAAAAAGTGTTTGCTGAGATTTCAGGCAACTCGTAGTTTTTTGGAAGCTTGGCAACCATTTCCATGAAAGTGATTCTCGCCAGTCGCTGCTTAGGGCTCCATCAACAGAAAACAAACCATAGAGACAGAACTTGAAACTGCTTTATTGGTTCAAGTGTCAAAGAGCTAGCACAAACCGTGTTTGATTTAGAGTTCCAAATACATGTATCCGTATAGGAGAAAACAGAGTGAAACCTCAAAATGAAAACGGTTACTGCAAACGAACGGTTTAACCTAGAAGAACGAAATTTGGTGAGCCAAGTGGGATTGGTGTACTGATCATTCCCTGAAAGTATCATCAAGATTTGGTGAAAAAGTGTTTGCTGAGATTTCAGGCAACACGTAGTTTTTTGGCAGCTTGGACACCCCTTTCCATGAAAGTGATTCTCGCCAGTCTCTGCTTAGGGCTACATCAACAGCACACAAACCATAGAGATAGAACTTGAAACTGCTTTATTGGGACAAGTTTCAAAGAGCTAGCACAAACCGTGTATGATTTAGAGTTCCAAATACATGTATCCGTATAGGAGAAAACAGAGTGAAACCTCAAAATGAAAACGGTTACTGCAAAGGAACATTTTAACCTAGAAGAACGAAATTTGGTGAGCCAAGTGGGATTGGTGTACTGCTCATTCCCTGAGAGTATCATCAAGTTTGGGTGAAAAAGTGTTAGCTGAGATTTCAGGCAACTCGTAGTTTTGGAAGCTTGGAAACCCCTTTCCATGAAAGTGATTCTCGCCAGTCTATGCTTAGGGCTACATAAACAGCAAACAAACCATAGAAATAGAACTTGAAACTGCTTTATTGGGTCAAGTTTCAAAGAGCTAGCACAAACCGTGTTTGATTTAGAGTTCCATATACATGTATCCGTATAGGAGAAAACACAGTGAAACCTCAAAATGAAAACGGTTACTGCAAACGAACGGTTTAACCTAGAAGAACGAAATTTGGTGAGCCAAGTGAGATTGGTGTGCTGATCATTCCCTGAAAGTATCATCAAGATTGGGTGAAAAAGTGTTTGCTGCGATTTCAGGAAACTCGTAGTTTTTTGGAAGCTTGGCAACCCCTTTCTATGAAAGTGATTCTGGCCAGCTTCTGCTTAGGGCGACATCAACAGCAAACAAACCGTAGAGATAGAACTTCAAACTGCTTTATTGGGTCAAGTTTCAAAGAGCTAGCACAAACCGTGTTTGATTTAGAGTTCCAAATACATGTATCCGTATAGGAGAAAACACAGTGAAACCTAAAAATGAAAACGGTTACTGCAAACGACCGGTTTAACCTAGAAGAACGAAATTTGGTGAGCCAAGTGGGATTGGTGTACTGATCATTCCCTGAAAGTATCATCAAGATTGGGTGAAAAAGTGGTTGCTGAGATTTCAGACAACTCGTAGTTTTTTGGAAGCTTGGCAACCCATTTCGATGAAAGTGATTCTCGCCAGTCTCTGCTTAGGGCTACATCAACAGCAAACAAACCATAGAGACAGAACATGAAACTGCATTATTGGGTCAAATTTCAAAGAGCTAGCACAAACCGTGTTTGATTTAGAGTTCCAAATACATGTATCCGTATAGGAGAAAACAGAGTGAAACCTCAAAATGAAAACGGTTACTGCAAACGAACGGTTTAACCTAGAAGAATAAAATTTGGTGAGCCAGTGGGATTGGTGTAATTATCATTCCCTGAAAGTATCATCAAGATTGGGTGAAAAAATGTTTGCTGAGATTTCAGGCAACTCGTAGTTTTTTGGAAGCTTGGCAACCCCTTTCCATGAAAGTGATTCTCGCCAGTCTCTGCTTAGGGCTACATCAACAGCAAACAAACCACTGAGATAGAACTTGAAATTGCTTTATTGGGTCAAGTTTCAAAGAGCTAGCACAAACCGTGTTTGATTTAGAGTTCCAAATACATGTATCCCTATAGGAGAAAACAGAGTGAAACCTCAAAATGAAAATGGTTACTGCAAAAGAACGGTTTAACCTAGAAGAACGAAATTTGGTGAGCCAAGTGGGATTGGTGTACTGATCATTCCCTGAAAGTATCATCAAGATTGGGTGAAAAAGTGTTTGCTGAGATTTCAGGGAATTCGTAGTTTTTTGGAAGCTTGGCAACCCCTTTCCTTGAAAGTGATTCTCGCCAGTCTCTCCTTAGGGGTACATCAACAGCAAACAAACCATAGAGATAGAACTTGAAACTGCTTTATTGGGTCAAGTTTCAAAGAGCTAGCACAAACCGTGTTTGATTTAGAGTTCCAAATACATGTATCCGTATAGGAGAAAACAGAGTGAAACCTCAAAATGAAAACGGTTTCTGCAAACGAACGGTTTAACCTAGAAGAAGGAAATTTGGTGCGCCAAGTGGGATTGGTGTACTGATCATTCCCTGAAAGTATCATCAAGATTGGGTGAAAAAGTGTTTGCTGAGATTTCAGGCAACTCGTAGTTTTTTGGAAGCTTTCATCCCCTTTCCATGAAAGTGATTCTCGCCATTCTCTGCTTAGGGCTACCTCAAAAGCAAACAAATCATAGAGACAGAACTTGAAACTGCTTTATTAGGTCAAGCTCCAAATAGCTAGCACAAACCGTGTTTGATTCAGAGTTCCAAATACTTGTAACCGTATAGGAGAAAACAGAGTGAAACCTCAAAATGAAAATGGTTACTGCAAACGAACGGTTTAACCTAGAAGAACGAAATTTGGTGAGCCAAGTGGGATTGGTGTACTGATCATTCCCTGAAAGTATCATCAAGATTGGGTGAAAAAGTGTTTGCTGAGATTTCAGGCAACTCGTATTTTTTTGGGAGCTTGGCAACCCTTTCCATGAAAGTGATTCTCGCCAGTCGATGCTTAGGGCTCCATTAACAGAAAACAAACCATAGAGACAGAACTTGAAACTGCTTTATTGGGTCAAGTGTCAAAGATATGCACAAACCGTGTTTAATTTAGAGTTCCAAATACATATATCCGTATAGGAGAAAACAGAGTGAAACCTCAAAATGAAAACGGTTAGTGCAAACGAATGGTTTAACCTAGAAGAACGAAATTTGGTGAGCCAAGTGGATTGGTGTACTGATCATTCTCTGAAAGTATCATCAAGATTGGGTGAAAAAGTGTTTGCTGAGATCAGGCAAATCGTAGTTTTTTGAAAGCTTGGCAACCCCTTTCCATGAAAGTGATTCTCGCCAGTCTCTGCTTAGGGCTACATAAACAGCAAACAAACCATAGAGATAGAAATTGAAACTGCTTTATTGGGTCAAGTTTCAAAGAACTAGCACAAACCGTGTTTGAATTAGAGTTCCAAATACATGTATCCGTATAGGAGAACATAGAGTGAAACCTCAAAATGAAAACGGTTACTGCAAACGAACGGTTTAACCTAGAAGAACGAAATTTGGTGAGCCAAGAGAGATGGGTGTGCTGATCATTCCCTGAAAGTATCATCAAGATTGGGTGAAAAAGTTTTTGCTGAGATTTAAGGAAACTCGTAGTTTTTTGGAAGCTTGGCAACCCCTTTGCATGCAAGTGATTCTCGCCAGTCTCTGCTTAGGGCTGCATCAACTGGAAACAAACCATAGAAATAGAACTTGAAACTGCTTTTTTGGTTAAAGTTTCAAAGAGCTAGCACAAACCGTGTTAGATTTAGAGTTCCAAATACATGTATCCGTATAGGAGAAAACAGAGTGAAACCTCAAAATGAAAACGGTTACTGCAAAAGAACGGTTTAACCGAGAAGAACGAAATTTGGTGAGCCAAGTGGGATTGGTGTACTGATCATTACGTGAAAGTATCATCAAGATTGGGTGAAAAAGTGTTTGCTGAGATTTCAGGCAAATCGTAGTTTTTTTGAAGCTTGGCAACCTCTTTCCATGAAAGTTATTCTCGCCGGTCTCTGCTTAGGGGTACATCAACAGCAAACAAACCATAGAGATAGAAGTTGAAACTGCTTTATTGGGTCAAGTTTCAAAGAGCTAGCACAAACCGTGTTTGATTTAGAGTTCCAAATACATGTATCCGTATAGGAGAAAACAGAGTGAAACCTCAAAATGAAAACGGTTACTGCCAACGAACAGTTTAACCTAGAAGAACGAAATTTGGTGAGCCAAGTGGGATTGGAGTACTGATCATTCCCTGAAAGTATCATCAAGATTGGGTGAAAAAGTGGTTGCTGAGATTTCAGGAAACTCTTAGTTTTTTGGAAGCTTGGCAACCCCTTTGCATGCAACTGATTCTCGCCAGCCTCTGCTTAGGGCTGCATCAACTGGAAACAAACCATAGAAATAGAACTTGAAACTGCTTTATTGGGTCAAGTTTCAAAGAGCTAGCACAAACCGTGTTAGATTTAGAGTTCCAAATACATGTATCCGTATAGGAGAAAACAGAGTGAAACCTCAAAATGAAAACGGTTACTGCAAAAGAACGGTTTAACCTAGAAGAACGAAATTTGGTGAGCCAACTGGGAATGGTGTACTGATCATTCCCTGAAAGTATCATCAAGATTGGGTGAAAAAGTGTTTGCTGAGATCAGGCAAATCATAGTTTTTTGGAAGCTTGGCAACCCCTTTCCATGAAAGTGATTCTCGCCAGTCTCCGCTTAGTGCTACATCAACTGCAAACAAACCATAGAGGTAGAACTTCAAACTGCTTTAGTGGGTCAAGTTTCAAAGAACTAGCACAAACCGTGTTTGATTTAGAGTTCCAAATACATGTATCCGTATAGGAGAAAACAGAGTGAAACCTCAAAATGAAAACGGTTACTGCAAACGAACGGTTCAACCTAAAAGAACGAAATTTGGTGAGCTAAGTGGGATTGGTGTACTGATAATTCCCTGAAAGTATCATCAAGATTGGGTGAAAAAGTGGTTGCTGAGATTTCAGGCAACTCGTAGTTTTTTGGAAGCTTGGCAACCCCTTTCCATGAAAGTGATTTTCGACAGTATCTGCTTTGGGCTACATCAACAGCAAACAAACCATAGAGACAGAACATGAAACTGCATTATTGGGTCAAGGTTCAAAGACCTAGCACAAACCGTGTTTGATTTAGAGTTCCAAATACATGTATCCGTATAGGAGAAAACAGAGTGAAACCTCAAAATGAAAACGGTTACTGCAAACGAACGGTTCAACCTAAAAGAACGAAATTTGGTGAGCTAAGTGGGATTGGTGTACTGATCATTCCCTGAAAGTATCATCAAGATTGGGTGAAAAAGTGGTTGCTGAGATTTCAGGCAACTCGTAGTTTTTTGGAAGCTTGGCAACCCCTTTCCATGAAAGTGATTTTCGACAGTATCTGCTTTGGGCTACATCAACAGCAAACAAACCATAGAGACAGAACATGAAACTGCATTATTGGGTCAAGGTTCAAAGACCTAGCACAAACCGTGTTTGATTTAGAGTTCCAAATACATGTATCCGTATAGGAGAAAACAGAGTGAAACCTCAAAATGAAAACGGTTACTGCAAATGAACGGTTTACCCTAGAAGAACGAAATTTGGTGAGCCAAGTGGGAATGGTGTTCTGATCATTCCCTGAAAGTATCATCAAGATTGGGTGAAAAAGTGTTTGCTGAGATTTCAGGGAAATCGTAGTTTTTTGGAAGCTTGGCAACCCCTTTCCTTGAAAGTGATTCTCGCCAGTCTCTACTTAGGGGTACATCAACAGCAAACAAACCATAGAGATAGAACTTGAAACTGCTTTATTGGGTCAAGTTTCAAAGAGCTAGCACAAACCGTGTTTGATTTAGAGTTCCAAATACATGTATCCCTATAGGAGAAAACAGAGTGAAACCTCAAAATGAAAACGGTTACTGCAAACGAACGGTTTAACCTAGAAGAACGAAATTTGGTGAGCCAAGTGGGATGGGTGTACTGATCATTCCCTGAAAGTATCATCAAGATTGGGTGAAAAAGTGTTTGCTGAGATTTCAGGCAACACGTAGTTTTTTGGCAGCTTGGACACCCCTTTCCATGAAAGTGATTCTCGCCAGTCTCTGCTTAGGGCTACATCAACAGCACACAAACCATAGAGATAGAACTTGAAACTGCTTTATTGGGTCAAGTTTCAAAGAGCTAGCACAAACCGTGTATGATTTAGAGTTCCAAATACATGTATCCGTATAGGAGAAAAGAGAGTGAAACCTCAAAATGAAAACGGTTACTGCAAACGATCAGTTTAACCGAGAAGAACGAAATTTGGTGAGCCAAGTGGGATTGGTGTACTGCTCATTCCCTGAAAGTATCATCAAGTTTGGGTGAAAAAGTGATAGCTGAGATTTCAGGCAACTCGCAGTTTTTTGGAAGCTTGCAACCCCTTTCCATGAAAGTGATTCTCGCCAGTCTATGCTAAGGCTACATCAACAGCAAACAAAGCATAGAGACAGAACTTGAAACTGCTTTATTAGGTCAAGCTTCAAATAGCTAGCACAAACCGTGTTTGATTCAGAGTTCCAAATACATGTATCCGTATAGGAGAAAACAGAGTGAAACCTCAAAATGAAAACGGTTACTGCAAACGAACGGTTCAACCTAAAAGAACGAAATTTGGTGAGCCAAGTGGGATTGGTGTACTGATCATTCCCTGAAAGTATCATCAAGATTGGGTGAAAAAGTGGTTGCTGAGATTTCAGGCAACTCGTAGTTTTTTGGAAGCTTGGCAACCCCTTTCCATGAAAGTGATTTTCGACAGTATCTGCTTTGGGCTACATCAACAGCAAACAAACCATAGAGACAGAACATGAAACTGCATTATTGGGTCAAGGTTCAAAGAGCTAGCACAAACCGTGTTTGATTTAGAGTTCCAAATACATGTATCCGTATAGGAGAAAACAGAGTGAAACCTCAAAATGAAAACGGTTACTGCAAAAGAACGGTTTAACCTAGAAGAACGAAATTTGGTGAGCCAACTGGGAATGGTGTACTGATCATTCCCTGAAAGTATCATCAAGATTGGGTGAAAAAGTGTTTGCTGAGATCAGGCAAATCATAGTTTTTTGGAAGCTTGGCAACCCCTTTCCATGAAAGTGATTCTCGCCAGTCTCCGCTTAGGGCTACATCAACTGCAAACAAACCATAGAGGTAGAACTTCAAACTGCTTTAGTGGGTCAAGTTTCAAAGAACTAGCACAAACCGTGTTTGATTTAGAGTTCCAAATACATGTATCCGTATAGGAGAAAACAGAGTGAAACCTCAAAATGAAAACGGTTACTGCAAACGAACGGTTCAACCTAAAAGAACGAAATTTGGTGAGCTAAGTGGGATTGGTGTACTGATCATTCCCTGAAAGTATCATCAAGATTGGGTGAAAAAGTGGTTGCTGAGATTTCAGGCAACTCGTAGTTTTTTGGAAGCTTGGCAACCCCTTTCCATGAAAGTGATTTTCGACAGTATCTGCTTTGGGCTACATCAACAGCAAACAAACCATAGAGACAGAACATGAAACTGCATTATTGGGTCAAGGTTCAAAGAGCTAGCACAAACCGTGTTTGATTTAGAGTTCCAAATACATGTATCCGTATAGGAGAAAACAGAGTGAAACCTCAAAATGAAAACGGTTACTGCAAATGAACGGTTTACCCTAGAAGAACGAAATTTGGTGAGCCAAGTGGGAATGGTGTTCTGATCATTCCCTGAAAGTATCATCAAGATTGGGTGAAAAAGTGTTTGCTGAGATTTCAGGGAAATCGTAGTTTTTTGGAAGCTTGGCAACCCCTTTCCTTGAAAGTGATTCTCGCCAGTCTCTACTTAGGGGTACATCAACAGCAAACAAACCATAGAGATAGAACTTGAAACTGCTTTATTGGGTCAAGTTTCAAAGAGCTAGCACAAACCGTGTTTGATTTAGAGTTCCAAATACATGTATCCCTATAGGAGAAAACAGAGTGAAACCTCAAAATGAAAACGGTTACTGCAAACGAACGGTTTAACCTAGAAGAACGAAATTTGGTGAGCCAAGTGGGATGGGTGTACTGATCATTCCCTGAAAGTATCATCAAGATTGGGTGAAAAAGTGTTTGCTGAGATTTCAGGCAACACGTAGTTTTTTGGCAGCTTGGACACCCCTTTCCATGAAAGTGATTCTCGCCAGTCTCTGCTTAGGGCTACATCAACAGCACACAAACCATAGAGATAGAACTTGAAACTGCTTTATTGGGTCAAGTTTCAAAGAGCTAGCACAAACCGTGTATGATTTAGAGTTCCAAATACATGTATCCGTATAGGAGAAAACAGAGTGAAACCTCAAAATGAAAACGGTTACTGCAAACGATCAGTTTAACCGAGAAGAACGAAATTTGGTGAGCCAAGTGGGATTGGTGTACTGCTCATTCCCTGAAAGTATCATCAAGTTTGGGTGAAAAAGTGATAGCTGAGATTTCAGGCAACTCGCAGTTTTTTGGAAGCTTGCAACCCCTTTCCATGAAAGTGATTCTCGCCAGTCTATGCTAAGGCTACATCAACAGCAAACAAAGCATAGAGACAGAACTTGAAACTGCTTTATTAGGTCAAGCTTCAAATAGCTAGCACAAACCGTGTTTGATTCAGAGTTCCAAATACATGTATCCGTATAGGAGAAAACAGAGTGAAACCTCAAAATGAGAACGGTTACTGCAAATGAACGGTTTAACCTAGAAGAACGAAATTTGGTGAGCCAAGTGGGATTGGTGTACTGATCATTCCCTGAAAGTATCATCAAGATTGGGTGAAAAAGTGGTTGCTGAGATTTCAGGCAACTCGTAGGTTTTTGGAAGCTTGGCAACCCCTTTCCATGAAAGTGATTTTCGACAGTATCTGCTTTGGGCTACATCAACAGCAAACAAACCATAGAGACAGAACATGAAACTGCATTATTGGGTCAAGTTTCAAAGAGCTATCACAAACCGTGTTTGATTTAGTGTTCCAAATACATGTATCCGTATAGGAGAAAACAGAGTGAAACCTCAAAATGAAAACGGTTACTGCAAACGAACGGTTTAATCTAGAAGAACAAAATTTAGTGAGCCAAGTGGGATTGGTGTACTGATCATTCCCTGAAAGTATCATCAAGATTAATGAAAAAGTGTTTGCTGAGATTTCAGGCAACTCGTATTTTTTTGGGAGCTTGGCAACCCTTTCCATGAAAGTGATTCTCGCCAGTCGCTGCTTAGGGCTCCATCAATAGAAAACAAACCATAGAGACAGAACTTGAAACTGCTTTATTGGTTCAAATGTCAAAGAGCTAGCACAAACCGTGTTTAATTTAGAGTTCCAAATACATGTATCGGTATAGGAGAAAACAGAGTGAAACCTCAAAATGAAAACGGTTACTGCAAACGAACGGTTTAACCTAGAAGAACGAAATTTGGTGAGCCAAATGGGATGGGTGTACTGATCATTCCCTGAAAGTATCATCAAGATTGGGTGAAAAAGTGTTTGCTGAGATTTCAGGAAACACGTAGTTTTTTGGCAGCTTGGACACCCCTTCCCATGAAAGTGATTCTCGCCAGTCTCTGCTTAGGGCTACATCAACAGCACACAAACCATAGAGATAGAAGTTGAAACTGCTTAATTGGGTCAAGTTTCAAAGAGCTAGCACAAACCGTGTTTGATTTAGAGTTCCAAATACATGTATCCGTATAGGAGAAAACAGAGTGAAACCTCAAAATGAAAACGGTTACTGCAAACGAACGGTTTAACCTAGAAGAACGAAATTTGGTGCGCCAAGTGGGATTGTTGTACTGATCATTCCCTGAAAGTATCATCAAGATTGGGTGAAAAAGTGTTTGCTGAGATTTCAGGCAATTCGTAGTTTTTTGGAAGCTTTCAACCCCTTTCCATGAAAGTGATTCTCGCCAGTCTCTGCTTAGGGCTACATCAACAGCAAACAAACCATCGAGATAGAACTTGAAACTGCTTTATTGGGTCACGTTTCAAAGAGCTAGCACAAACCGTGTTTGATTTAGAGTTCGAAATACATGTATCCGTATAGGAGAAAACAGAGTGAAACCTCAAAATGAGAACGGTTACTGCAAATGAACGGTTTAACCTAGAAGAACGAAATTTGGTGAACCAGTGGGATTGGTGTAATTATCATTCCCTAAAAGTATCATCAAGATTGGGTGAAAAAATGTTTGCTGGGATTTCAGGCAACTCGTAGTTTTTTGGAAGCTTGGCAACCCCTTTCCATGAAAGTGATTCTCGCCAGTCTCTGCTTAGGGCTGCATCAACAGCAAACAAACCACTGAGATAGAACCTGAAATTGCTTCATTGGGTCAAGTTTCAAAGAGCTAGCACAAACCGTGTTTGATTTAGAGTTCCAAATACATGTATCCCTATAGGAGAAAACAGAGTGAAACCTCAAAATGAAAATGGTTACTGCAAAAGAACGGTTTAACCTAGAAGAACGAAATTTGGTGAACCAAGTGGGATTGGTGTACTGATCATTCCCTGAAAGTATCATCAAGATTCGGTGAAAAAGTGTTTGCTGAGATTTCAGGCAACTCGTAGTTTTTTGGTAGCTTGGCAACCCCTTTCCATGAAAGTGATTCTCGCAAGTCTCTGCTTAGGGCTACATCAACAGCAAACAAACCATAGAGCTAGAACTTGAAACTGCTTTATTGGGTCAAGTTTAAAAGAGCTAGCACAAACCGTGTTTGATTTAGAGTTCCAAATACATGTATCCGTATAGGAGAAAACAGAGTGAAACCTCAAAATGAAAACGGTTACTGCAAACGAACGGTTTTACCTAGAAGAACGAAATTTGGTGAGCCAAGTGGGATTGGTGTACTGATCATTCCCTGAAAGTATCATCAAGATTGGGTGAAAAAGTGTTTGCTGAGATTTCAGGCAATCTTTAGTTTTTTTGGAAGCTTGGCAACCCCTTTCCATGAAAGTGATTCTCGCCAGTCTCTGCTTAGGGCTACATCAACAGGAAACAAACCATAGAGATAGAACTTGAAACTGCTTTACTGGGTCAAGTTTCAAAGAGCTAGCACAAACCGTGTTTGATTTAGAGTTCCAAATACATGTATTCGTATATTAGAAAACAAAGTGAAACCTCAAAATGAAAACGGTTACTGCAAACGAACGGTTTAAACTAGAAGAACGAAATTTGGTGAGCTAAGTGGGAATGGTGTACGGATCATTCCCTGAAAGTATCATCAAGATTGGGTGAAAAAGTGTTTGCTGAGATTTCAGGCAACTCGTAGTTTTTTGGAAGCTTGGCAACCCCTTTCCATGAAAGTGATTCTCGCCAGTCTCTGCTTAGGGCTACATCAACAGCACACAAACCACTGAGATAGAACATGAACCTGCTTTATTGGGTCAAGTTTCAAAGAGCTAGCACAAACCATGTTTGATTTAGAGTTTCAAATACATGTATCCGTATAGGAGAAAACAGAGTAAAACCTCAAAATGAAAACGGTTACTGCAAACGAACGTTTTAACCTAGAAGAACGAAATTTGGTGAGCCAAGTGGGAATGGTGTACTGATCATTCCCTGAAAGTATCATCAAGTTTGGGTGAAAAAGTGTTTGCTGAGATTTCAGGCAACTCTTAGTTTTTTGGAAGCTTGGCAACCCCTTTCCATGAAAGTGATTCTCGCCAGTGTCTGCTTAGGGCTACAACAACAGCAAAAAAACCATTAAGATATAACTTGAAACTGCTTTATTGGGTAAAGTTTCAAAGAGCTAGCAAAAACCGTGTTTGATTTAGAGTTCCAAATACTTGTATCTCTATAGGAGAAAACAGAGTGAAACCTCAAAATGAAAATGGTTAATGCAAACGAACGTTTTAACCTAGAAGAACGAAATTTGGTGATCCAAGTGGGATTGGTGTACTGATCATTCCCTGAAAGTATCATCAAGATTCGGTGAAAAAGTGTTTGCTGAGATTTCAGGCAACCTTTAGTTTTTTTGGAAGCTTGGCAACCCCTTTCAATGAAAGTGATTCTCGCCAGTCTCTGCTTAGGGCTCCATCAACAGCAAACAAACCATAGAGATAGAACTTGAAACTGCTTTATTGGGTCAAGTTTCAAAGAGCTAGCAGAAACCGTGTTTGATTTAGAGTTTCAAATACATGTATCCGTATAGGAGAAAACAGAGTGAAACCTCAAAATGAAAACGGTTACTGCAAACGAACGGTTTAACCTAGAAGAATGAAATTTGGTGAGCCAGTGGGATTGGTGTAATTATCATTCCCTGAAAGTATCATCAAGATTGGGTGAAAAAATGTTTGCTGAGATTTCAGGCAACTCATAGTTTTTTGGAAGCTTGGCAACCACTTTCCATGAAAGTGATTCTCGCCAGTCTCTGCTTAGGGCTACATCAACAGCAAACAAACCACTGAGATAGAACTTGAAATTGCTTTATTGGGTCAAGTTTCAAAGAGCTAGCACAAACCGTGTTTGATTTAGACTTCCAAATACATGTATCCCTATAGGAGAAAACAGAGTGAAACCTCAAAATGAAAACGGTTACTGCAAAAGAACGGTTTAACCTAGAAGAACGAAATTTGGTGAGCCAAGTGGGATTGGTGTACTGATCATTCCCTGAAAGTATCATCAAGATTCGGTGAAAAAGTGTTTGCTGAGATTTCAGGCAACTCGTAGTTTTTTGGAAGCTTGGCAACCCCTTTCCATGAAAGTGATTCTCGCAAGTCTCTGCTTAGGGCTACATCAACAGCAAACAAACCACAGAGATAGAACTTGAAACTGCTTTATTGGGTCAAGTTTAAAAGAGCTAGCAAAAACCGTGTTTGATTTAGAGTTCCAAATACATGAATCCGTATAGGAGAAAACAGAGTGAAACCTCAAAATGAAAACGGTTACTGCAAACGAACGTTTTAACCTAGAAGAACGAAATTTGGTGAGCCAAGTGGGATTTGTGTACTGATCATTCCCTGAATGTATAATCAAGTTTGGGTGAAAAAGTGTTTGCTGAGATTTCAGGCAACTCGTAGTTTTTTGGAAGCTTGGCAACCCCTTTCCATGAAAGTGATTCTCGCCAGTCTCTGCTTAGGGCTACATCAACAGCAAACAAACCATTGAGATAGAACATGAAACTGCTTTACTGGGTCAAGTTTCAAAGAGCTAGCACAAACCGTGTTTGATTTAGAGTTCCAAATACATGTATTCGTATATTAGAAAACAAAGTGAAACCTCAAAATGAAAACGGTTACTGCAAACGAACGGTTTAACCTAGAAGAACGAAATTTGGTGAGCCAAGTGAGCATGGTGTACTGATCATTCCCTGAAAGTATCATCAAGATTGGGTTAAAAAGTGTTTGCTGAGATTTCAGGCAACTCGTAGTTTTTTGGAAGCTTGGCAACCCCTTTCCATGAAAGTGATTCTCGCCAGTGTCTGCTTAGGGCTACAACAACAGCAAAAATACCATAAAGATAGAACTTGAAACTGCTTTATTGGGTAAAGTTTCAAAGAGCAGCACAAACCGTGTTTGATTTAGAGTTCCAAATACATGTATCCCTATAGGAGAAAACAGAGTGAAACCTCAAAATGAAAACGGTTAATGCAAACGAACGTTTTAAAATAGAAGAACGAAATTTGGTGATCCAAGTGGGATTGGTGTACTGATCATTCCCTGAAAGTATCATCAAGATTGGGTGAAAAAGTGTTTGCTGAGATTTCAGGCAACCTTTAGTTTTTTTGGAAGCTTGGCAACCCCTTTCCATGAAAGTTATTCTCGCCAGTCTCTGCTGAGGGCTACATCAACAGGAAACAAACCATAGAGATAGAACTTGAAACTGCTTTATTGGGTCAAGTTTCAAAGAGCTAGCACAAACCGTGTTTGATTTAGAGTTCCAAATACATGTATCCCTATAGGAGAAAACAGAGTGAAACCTCAAAATGAAAACGGTTACTACAAAAGAACGGTTTAACCTACAAGAACGAAATTTGGTGAGCCAAGTGGGATTGGTGTACTGATCATTCGCTGAAAGTATCATCAAGATTGAGTGAAAAAGTGTTTGCTGAAATTTCAGGCATCTCGTAGTTTTTTGGAAGCTTGGCAACCCCTTTCTATGAAAGTGATTCTCACCAGTCTCTGTTTAGGGCTACATAAACAGCAAACAAACCATAGAGATAGAACTTGAAACTGCTTTATTGGGTCAAGTTTCAAAGAGCTAGCGCAAACCGTGTTTGATTAGAGTTCCAAATACATGTATCCGTATAGGAGAAAACAGAGTGAAACCTCAAAATGAAAACGGTTACTGCAGAAGAACGGTTTAACCTACAAGAACGAAATTTGGTGAGCCAAGTAGGATTGGTATACTCATCATTCCCTGAAAGTATCATCAAGTTTGGGTGAAAAAGTGTTTGCTGAGATTTCAGGCAACTCGTTGTTTTTTGGAAGCTTGGCAACCCCTTTCCATGAAAGTGATTCTCGCCAGTGTCTGCTTAGGGCTACAACAACAGCAAAAAAAACCATTAAGATAGAACTTGAAACTGCTTTATTGGGTAAAGTTCCAAAGAGCTAGCACAAACCGTGTTTGATTTAGAGTTCCAAATACATGTATCCGTATAGGAGAAAACACAGTGAAACCTAAAAATGAAAACGGTTACTGCAAACGACCGGTTTAACCTAGAAGAACGAAATTTGGTGAGCCAAGTGGGATTGGTGTACTGATCATTCCCTGAAAGTATCATCAAGTTTGGGTGAAAAAGTGTTTGCTGAGATTTCAGGCAACTCGTAATTTTTTGGAAGCTTGGCAACCCCTTTCCATGAAAGTGATTCTCGCCAGTGTCTGCTTAGGGCTACAACAACAGCAAAAAAACCATTAAGATAGAACTTGAAACTGCTTTATTGGGTAAAGTTTCAAAGAGCTAGCACAAACCGTTTTTGATTTAGAGTTCCAAATACATGTATCTCTATAGGAGAAAACAGAGTGAAACCTCAAAATGAAAATGGTTAATGCAAACGAACGTTTTAACCTAGAAGAACGAAATTTGGTGATCCAAGTGGGATTGGTGTAGTGATCATTCCCTGAAAGTATCATCAAGATTGGGTGAAAAAGTGTTTGCTGAGATTTCAGGCAACCTTTAGTTTTTTTGGAAGCTTGGCAACCCCTTTCCATGAAAGTGATTCTCGCCAGTATCTGCTTAGGGCTACATCAACAGGAAACAAACCATAGAGATAGAACTTGAAACTGCTTTATTGGGTCAAGTTTCAAAGAGCTAGCGCAAACCGTGTTTGATTAGAGTTCCAAATACATGTATCCGTATAGGAGAAAACAGAGTGAAACCTGAAAATGAAAACGGTTACTGCAAAAGAACGGTTTAACCTACAAGAACGAAATTTGGTGAGCCAAGTAGGATTGGTGTACTCATCATTCCCTGAAAGTATCATCAAGATTGGGTGAAAAAGTGTTTGCTGAGATTTCAGGAAACTCGTAGTTTTTTGGAAGCTTGGCAACCCCTTTCAATGAAAGTGATTCTTGCCAGACTCTGCTTAGGGCTACATCAACAGCAGACAAACCATAGAGATAGAAGTTGAAACTGCTTTATTGGGTCAAGTTTCAAAGAGCTAGCAGAAACCGTGTTTGATTTAGAGTTCCAAATACATGTATCCGTATAGGAGAAAACAGAGTGAAACCTCAAAATGAAAACGGTTACTGCAAACGAACGGTTTAACCTAGAAGAACGAAATTTGGTGAGCCAAGTGGGATTGGTGTACTGATCATTCCCTGAAAGTATCATCAAGATTGGGTGAAAAAGTGTTTGCTGAGATTTCAGGCAACTCGTAGTTTTTTGGAAGCTTGGCAACCCCTTTCCATGAAAGTGATTCTCGCCAGTCTCTGCCAAGGGCTATATCAACAGCAAACAAACCATCGAGATAGAACTTGAAACTGCTTTATTGGGTCAAGTTTCAAAGCGCTAGCACAAACCGTGTTTGATTTAGGGTTCCAAATACATGTATCCATATAGGAGAAAACAGATTGAAACCTCAAAATGAAAACGGTTACTGCAAATGAACGGTTTAACCTAGAATAACGAAATTTGGTGAGCCAGTGGGATTGGTGTAATTATAATTCCCTGAAAGTATCATCAAGATTGGGTGAAAAAGTGTTTGCTGAATTTTAAGGCAACTCGTAGTTTTTTGGAAGCTTGGCAACCCCTTTCCATGGAAGTGATTCTCGCCAGTCTCTGCTTAGGGCTACATCAACAGCAAACAAACCACTGAGATAGAACATGAAATTGCTTTACTGGGTCAAGTTTCAAAGAGCTAGCAGAAACCGTGTATGATTTAGAGTTCCAAATACATGTATCCGTATAGGAGAAAACAGAGTGAAACCTCAAAATGAAAACGGTTACTGCAAAAGAACGGTTTAACTTACAAGAACGAAATTTGGTGAGCCAAGTTGGAATGGTGTACTGATCATTCCCTGAAAGTATCATCAAGATTGGGTGAAAAAGTGTTTGCTGAGATTTCAGGCATCTCGTAGTTTTTTGGAAGCTTGGCAACCCCATTCCATGAAAGTGATTCTCGCCAGTCTCTGCTTAGGGCTACATCAACAGCAAACAAACCATAAAGAAAGAACTTGAAACTGCTTTATTGGGTCAAGTTTCAAAGAGCTAGCGCAAACCGTGTTTGATTTAGAGTTTCCAAATACATGTATCCGTATAGGAGAAAACAGAGTGAAACCTCAAAATGAAAACGGTTACTGCAAACGAACGGTTTAACCTAGAAGAACGAAATTTGGTGAGCCAAGTAGGATTGGTGTACTTATCATTCCCTGAAAGTATCATCAAGATTGGGTGAAAAATTGTTTGCTGAGATTTCAGGCAACTCGTAGTTTTTTGGAAGCTTGGCAATCCCTTTCCATGAAAGTGATTCTTGCCAGTCTCTGCTTAGGGCTACATCAACAGCAGACAAACCATAGAGATAGAAGTTGAAACTGCTTTATTGAGTCAAGTTTCAAAGAGCTAGCAGAAACCGTGTTTGATTTAGAGTTCCAAATACATGTATCCGTATAGGAGAAAACAGAGTGAAACCTCAAAATGAAAACGGTTACTGCAAACGAACGGTTTAACCTAGAAGAACGAAATTTGGTGAGCCAAGTGGGATTGGTGTACTGATCATTCCCTGAAAGTATCATCAAGATTCGGTGAAAAAGTGTTTGCTGAGATTTCAGGCAACTCGTATTTTTTTGGAAGCTTGGCAACCCCTTTCTATGAATATGATTCTCGCCAGTCTCTGCTTAGGGCTACATGAACAGCAAACAAACCATCGAGATAGAACTTTAAACTGCTTTATTGGGTCAAGTTTCAAGAAGCTAGCACAAACCGTGTTTGATTTAGAGTTCCAAATACATGTATCCGTATAGGAGAAAACAGAGTGAAACCTCAAAATGAAAACGGTTACCTCAAACGAATGGTTTAACCTAGAAGAACGAAATTTGGTGAGCCAAGTGGGATTGGTGTACTGATCATTCCCTGAAAGTATCATCAAGATTGGGTGAAAAAGTGTTTGCTGAGATTTCAGGCAACTCATAGTTTTTTGGAAGCTTGGCAACCCCTTTCCATGAAAGTGATTCTCGCCAGTCTCTGCTTTGGGCTACATTAACAGCAAACAAACCATAGAGATAGAGCTAGAAACTGCTTTATTGGGTCATGTTTCAAAGAGCTAGCACAAACCGTGTTTGATTGAGAGTTCCAAATACATGTATCCGTATAGGAAAAAACAGAGTGAAACCTCAAAATGAAAACGGTTACTGCAAGCGAACGGTTTAACCTAGAAGAACGAAATTTGGTGATCCAAGTGGGATTGGTGTACTGATCATTCCCTGAAAGTATCATCAAGATTGGGTGAAAAAGTGTTTGCTGAGATTTCAGGCAACTCGTAGTTTTTTGGAAGCTCGGCAACCCCTTTCCATGAAAGTGATTCTCGCCAGTCTCTGCTTAGGGCTACATCAACAGCAAACAAACCATAAAGAAAGAACTTGAAACTGCTTTATTGGGTCAAGTTTCAAAGAGCTAGCACAAACCGTGTTTGATTTAGAGTTCCAAATACATGTATCCATATAGGAGAAAACAGAGTGAAACCTTAAAATGAAAACGGTTACTGCAAACGAACGGTTTAACCTAGAAGAACGAAATTTGGTGAGCCAAGTAGGATTAGTGTACTGATCATTCCCTGAAAGTATCATAAAGATTGGGTGAAAAAGTGTTTGCTGAGATTTCAGGCAACACGTAGTTTTTTGGAAGCTTGGCAACCTTTTACCATGAAAGTGATTCTCGCAAGTCTCTGCTTAGGGCTACATCAACAGCAAACAAACCATAGAGATAGAACTTGAAACTGCTTTATTGGGTCAAGTTTCAAAGAGCTAGCACAAACCGTGTTTGATTTAGAGTTTCAAATACATGTATCCGTATAGGAGAAAACAGAGTGAAACCTCAAAATGTAAACGGTTACTGCAAACGAACGGTTTAACCAAGAAGAACAAAATTTGGTGAGCCAAGTGGGATTGGTGAACTGATCATTCCCTGATAGTATCATCAAGATTCGGTGAAAAAGTGTTTGCTGAGATTTCAGGCAACTCGTAGTTTTTTGGAAGCTTGGCAACCCCTTTGCATGCAAGTGATTCTCGCCAGTCTCTGCTTAGGGCTGCATCAACTGGAAACAAACCATAGAAATAGAACTTGAAACTGATTTATTGGGTCAATTTTCAAAGAGCTAGCACAAACCGTGTTAGATTTAGAATTCCAATTACATGTATCCGTATAGGAGAAAACAGAGTGAAACCTCAAAATGAAAACGGTTACTGGAAAGGAACGGTTTAACCTAGAAGAACGAAATTTGGTGAGCCAAGTGGGATTGGTGTACTGATCATTCCCCGAAAGTATCATCAACTTTGGGTGAAAAAGTGTTTGCTGAGATTTCAGGCAACTCGTAGTTTTTTGGACGCTTGGCAACCCCTTTCCATGAAAGTGATTCTCGCCAGTCTCTGCTTTGGGCTACATCAACAGCAAACAAACCATGGAGATAGAACTTGAAACTGCTTTATTGGGTCAAGTTTCAAAGAGCTAGCACAAACCGTGTTTGATTTAGAGTTCCAAATACATGTTTCCGTATAGGAAAAAACAGAGTGAAACCTTAAAATGAAAACGGTTACTGCAAACGAACGGTTTAACCTAGAAGAACGAAATTTGGTGAGCCAAGTAGGATTACTGTACTGATCATTCCCTGAAAGTATCATAAAGAATGGGTGAAAAAGTGTTTGCTGAGATTTCAGGCAACATGTAGTTTTTTGGAAGCTTGGCAACCTTTTTCCATGAAAGTGATTCTCGCAAGTCTCTGCTTAGGGCTATATCAACAGCAAACAAACCATAGAGATAGAAATTGAAACTGCTTTATTGGGTCAAGTTTCAAAGAGCTAGCACAAACCGTGTTTGATTTAGAGTTTCAAATACATGTATCCGTAAAGGAGAAAACAGAGTGAAACTTCAAAATGAAAACGGTTACTGCAAACGAACGGTTTAACCAAGAAGAACAAAATTTGGTGAGCCAAGTGGGATTGGTGAACTGATCATTCCCTGATAGTATCATCAAGATTCGGTGAAAAAGTGTTTGCTGAGATTTCAGGCAACTCGTAGTTTTTTGGAAGCTTGGCAACCCCTTTGCATGCAAGTGATTCTCGCCAGTCTCTGCTTAGGGCTGCATCAACTGGAAACAAACCATAGAAATAGAACTTGAAACTGATTTATTGGGTCAATTTTCAAAGAGCTAGCACAAACTGTGTTAGATTTAGAATTCCAATTACATGTATCCGTATAGGAGAAAACAGAGTGAAACCTCAAAATGAAAACGGTTACTGGAAAGGAACGGTTTAACCTAGAAGAACGAAATTTGGTGAGCCAAGTGGGAATGGTGCACTGATCATTCCCTGAAAGTATCAGGACGATTGGGTGAAAAAGTGTTTGCTGAGATTTCAGGCAACTCATAGTTTTTTGGAAGCTTGGCAACCTTTTTCCATGAAAGTGATTCTCGCCAGTCTCTGCTTAGGGCTACATCAACAGCAAACAAACCATAGACACAGAACTTGAAACTGCTTTATTGGGTCAAGTTTCAAAGAGCTAGCACAAACCGTGTTTGATTTAGAGTTCCAAATACATGTATCCGTATAGGAGAAAACAGAGTGAAACCTCAAAATGAAAACGGTTACTGCAAACGAACGGTTTAACCTGCAAGAACGAAATTTGGTGAGCCAAGTTGGAATGGTGTACTGATCATTCCCTGAAAGTATCATCAAGATTGGGTGAAAAAGTGTTTGCTGAGATTTCAGGCATTCGTAGTTTTTTGGAAGCTTGGCAACCCCATTCCATGAACGTGATTCTCGCCAGTCTCGGTTTAGGGCTACATAAACAGCAACAAAACCATAGAGATAGAACTTGAAACTGCTTGATTGGGTCAAGTTTCAAAGAGCTAGCGCAAACCGTGTTTGATTTAGAGTTCCAAATACATGTATCCGTATAGGAGAAAACAGAGTGAAACCTAAAAATGAAAACGGTTACTGCAAACGAACGGTTTAACCTAGAAGAACGAAATTTGGTGAGCCAAGTGGGATTGGTGTACTGATCATTCCCTGAAAGTATCATCAAGATTGCGTGAAAAAGTGTTTGCTGAGATTTCTGGCAACTCGTAGTTTTTTGGAAGATTGGCAACCCTTTTCCATGAAAGTGATTCTCGCCAGTCTCTGCTTAGGGCTACATCAACAGCAAACAACCCATAGAGATAGAACTTGAAACTGCTTTATTGGTTCAAGTTTCAAAGAGCTAGCACAAACCGTGTTTTTTTTAGAGTTCCAAATCCATGTATCCGTATAGGAAAAAACAGAGTGAAACCTCAAAATGAAAACGGTTACTGCAAGCGAACGGTTTAACCTAGAAGAACGAAATTTGGTGATCCAAGTGGGATTGGTGTACTGATCATTCCCTGAAAGTATCATCAAGATTGGGTGAAAAAGTGTTTGCTGAGATTTCAGGCAACTCGTAGTTTTTTGGAAGCTCGGCAACCCCTTTCCATGAAAGTGATTCTCGCCAGTCTCTGCTTAGGGCTACATCAACAGCAAACAAACCATAAAGAAAGAACTTGAAACTGCTTTATTGGGTCAAGTTTCAAAGAGGTAGCACAAACCGTGTTTGATTTAGAGTTCCAAATACAAGTATCCATATAGGAGAAAACAGAGTGAAACCTTAAAATGAAAACGGTTACTGCAAACGAACGGTTTAACCTAGAAGAACGAAATTTGGTGAGCCAAGTAGGATTAGTGTACTGATCATTCCCTGAAAGTATCATAAAGATTGGGTGAAAAAGTGTTTGCTGAGATTTCAGGCAACACGTAGTTTTTTGGAAGCTTGGCAACCTTTTTCCATGAAAGTGATTCTCGCAAGTCTCTGCTTAGGGCTACATCAACAGCAAACAAACCATAGAGATAGAACTTGAAACTGCTTTATTGGGTCAAGTTTCAAAGAGCTAGCACAAACCGTGTTTGATTTAGAGTTTCAAATACATGTATCCGTATAGGAGAAAACAGAGTGAAACCTCAAAATGAAAACGGTTACTGCAAACGAACGGTTTAACCAAGAAGAACAAAATTTGGTGAGCCAAGTGGGATTGGTGAACTGATCATTCCCTGAAAGTATCATTAAGATTGGGTGAAAAAGTGTTTGCTGAGATTTCAGGCAACTCGTAGTTTTTTGGAAGCTTGGCAACCCCTTTGCATGCAAGTGATTCTCGCCAGTCTCTGCTTAGGGCTGTATCAACTGGAAACAAACCATAGAAATAGAACTTGAAACTGATTTATTGGGTCAATTTTCAAAGAGCTAGCACAAACCGTGTTAGATTTAGAATTCCAATTACATGTATACGTATAGGAGAAAACAGAGTGAAACCTCAAAATGAAAACGGTTACTGGAAAGGAATGGTTTAACCTAGAAGAACGAAATTTGGTGAGCCAAGTGGGATTGGTGCACTGATCATTCCCTGAAAGTATCAGGACGATTGGGTGAAAAAGTGTTTGCTGAGATTTCAGGCAACTCATAGTTTTTTGGAAGCTTGGCAACCTTTTTCCATGAAAGTGATTCTCGCCAGTCTCTGCTTAGGGCTACATCAACAGCAAACAAACCATAGAGATAGAACTTGAAACTGCTTTATTGGGTCAAGTTTCAAAGAGCTATCACAAACCGTGTTTGATTTAGTGTTCCAAATACATGTATCCGTATAGGAGAAAACAGAGTGAAACCTCAAAATGAAAACGGTTACTGCAAACGAACGGTTTAACCTAGAAGAACGAAATTTGGTGAGCCAAGTGGGATTGGTGTACTGATCATTCCCTGAAAGTATCATCCAGATTGGGTGAAAAAGTCTTTGCTGAGATTTCAGGCAACTCGTAGTTTTTTGGAAGCTTGGCAACCCCTTTCCATGAAAGTGATTCTCGCCAGTCTCTGCTTAGGGCTACATCAACAGCAAACAAAACATAGAGATAGAACTTGAAACTGCTTTATTGGGTCAAGTTTTAAAGAGCTAGCACAAACCGTGTTTGATTTAGACTTCCAAATACATGTATCCGTATAGGAGATAACAGAGTGAAACCTCAAAATGAAAACGGTTACTGCAAACGAACGGTTTAACCTAGAAGAACGAAATTTGGTGAGCCAAGTGGCATTGGTGTATTGATCATTCCCTGAAAGTATCATCAAGATTGGGTGAAAAAGTCTTTGCTAAGATTTCAGGGAACTCGTAGTTTTTTGGAAGCTTGGCAACCCCTTTCCATGAAAGTGATTCTCGCCATTCTCTGCTTAGGGCTACATCAACAGCAGACAAACCATAGAGATAGAACTTGAAACTGCTTTATTGGGTCAAGTTTCAAAGAGCTAGCACAAACCGTGTTTGATTTAGAGTTCCAAATACATGTATCCGTATAGGAGAAAACAGAGTGAAACCTCAAAATGAAAACGGTTACTGCAAACGAACGGTTTAACCTACAAGAACGAAATTTGGTGAGCCAAGTGGGAATGGTGTACTGATCATGCCCTGAAAGTATCATCAAGATTGGGTGAAAAAGTGTTTGCTGAGATTTCAGGCAACTCGTAGTTTTTTGGAAGCTTGGCAACCCCTTTCCATGAAAGTGATTCTCGCCAGTCTCTGCTTAAGGCTACAACAACAGCAAAAAAACCATAAAGATAGAACTTGAAACAGCTTTATTGGGTAAAGTTTCAAAGAGCTAGCGGAAACCGTGTTTGATTTAGAGTTCCAAATACATGTATCCGTATAGGAGAAAACAGAGTGAAACCTCAAAATGAAAACGGTTACTGCAAACGAACGGTTTAACCTAGAAGAACGAAATTTGGTGAGCCAAGTAGGATTGGTGTACTCATCATTCCCTGAAAGTATCATCAAGATTGGGTGAAAAAGTGTTTGCTGAGATTTCAGGCAACTCATAGTTTTTTGGAAGCTTGGCAACCCCTTTCCATGAAAGTGATTCTTGCCCGTCTCTGCTTAGGGCTACATCAACAGCAGACAAACCGTAGAGATAGAACTTGAAACTGCTTTATTGGGTCAAGTTTCAAAGAGCTAGCGGAAACCGTGTTTGATTTAGAGTTCCAAATACATGTATCCGTATAGGAGAAAACAGAGTGAAACCTCAAAATGAAAACGGTTACTGCAAACGAACGGTTTAACCTAGAAGAACGAAATTTGGTGAGCCAAGTGGGATTGGTGTACTGATCATTCCCTGAAAGTATCATAAAGATTGGGTGAAAAAGTGTTTGCTGAGATTTCAGGCAACACGTAGTTTTTTGGAAGCTTGGCAACCTTTTTCCATGAAAGTGATTCTCGCAAGTCTCTGCTTAGGGCTACATCAACAGCAAACAAACCATAGAGATAGAACTTGAAACTGCTTTATTGGGTCAAGTTTCAAAGAGCTAGCACAAACCGTGTTTGATTTAGAGTTTCAAATACATGTATCCGTATAGGAGAAAACAGAGTGAAACCTCAAAATGAAAACGGTTACTGCAAACGAACGGTTTAACCAAGAAGAACAAAATTTGGTGAGCCAAGTGGGATTGGTGAACTGATAATTCCCTGATAGTATCATCAAGATTGGGTGAAAAAGTGTTTGCTGAGATTTCAGGCAACTCGTAGTTTTTTGGAAGCTTGGCAACCCCTTTGCATGCAAGTGATTCTCGCCAGTCTCTGCTTAGGGCTGCATCAACTGGAAACAAACCATAGAAATAGAACTTGAAACTGATTTATTGGGTCAATTTTCAAAGAGCTAGCACAAACCGTGTTAGATTTAGAATTCCAATTACATGTATCCGTATAGGAGAAAACAGAGTGAAACCTCAAAATGAAAACGGTTACTGGAAAGGAACGGTTTAACCTAGAAGAACGAAATTTGGTGAGCCAAGTGGGATTGGTGTACTGATCATTCCCCGAAAGTATCATCAACTTTGGGAGAAAAAGTGTTTGCTGAGATTTCAGGCAACTCGTAGTTTTTTGGACGCTTGTCAACCCCTTTCCATGAAAGTGATTCTCGCCAGTCTCTGCTTTGGGCTACATTAACAGCAAACAAACCATAGAGATAGAGCTAGAAACTGCTTTATTGGGTCAAGTCTCAAAGAGCTAGCACAAACCGTGTTTGATTGAGATTTCCAAAGACATGTATCCGTATAAGAGGAACAGAGTGAAACCTCAAAATGAAAACGGATACTGGAAAGGAACGGTTTAACCTAGAAGAACGAAATTTGGTGAGCCAAGTGGGATTGGTGTCCTGATCATTCCCCGAAAGTATCATCAAGTTTGGGTGAAAAAGTGTTAGCTGAGATTTCAGGCAACTCGTAGTTTTTTGGAAGCTTGGCAACCCCTTTCCATGAAAGTGATTCTCGCCAGTCTCTGCTTAGGGCTACATCAACAGCAAACAAACCATAGAGATAGAACTTGAAACTGTTTTATTGGGTCAAGTTTCAAAGAGCTAGCACAAACCGTGTTTGATTTAGAGTTCCAAATACATGTATCCATATAGGAAAAAACAGACTGAAACCTCAAAATGAAAACGGTTACTGCAAACGAACGGTTTAACCTAGAAGAACGAAATTTGGTGAGCCAAGTGGGATTGGTGTACTGATCATTCCCTGAATGTATCATCAAGTTTGGGTGAAAAAGTGTTAGCTGAGATTTCAGGCAACTCGTAGTTTTTTGGACGCTTGGCAACCCCTCTCAATGAAAGTGATTCTCGCCAGTCTCTGCTGAGGGCTACATCAACAGCAAACAAACCATGGAGATAGAACTTGAAACTGCTTTATTGGGTCAAGTTTCAAAGAGCTAGCACAAACCGTGTTTGATTTAGAGTTCCAAATACATGTATCCGTATAGGAGAAAACAGAGTGAAACCTTAAAATGAAAACGGTTACTGCAAACGAACGGTTTAACCTAGAAGAACGAAATTTGGTGAGCCAAGTAGGATTAGTGTACTGATCATTCCCTGAAAGTATCATAAAGATTGGGTGAAAAAGTGTTTGCTGAGATTTCAGGCAACATGTAGTTTTTTGGAAGCTTGGCAACCTTTTTCCATGAAAGTGATTCTCGCAAGTCTCTGCTTAGGGCTATATCAACAGCAAACAAACCATAGAGATAGAACTTGAAACTGCTTTATTGGTTCAAGTTTCAAAGAGCTAGCACAAACCGTGTTTGATTTAGAGTTTCAAATACATGTATCCGTAAAGGAGAAAACAGAGTGAAACCTCAAAATGAAAACGGTTACTGCAAACGAACGGTTTAACCAAGAAGAACAAAATTTGGTGAGCCAAGTGGGATTGGTGAACTGATCATTCTCTGATAGTATCATCAAGATTCGGTGAAAAAGTGTTTGCTGAGATTTCAGGCAACTCGTAGTTTTTTGGAAGCTTGGCAACCCCTTTGCATGCAAGTGATTCTCGCCAGTCTCTGCTTAGGGCTGCATCAACTGGAAACAAACCATAGAAATAGAACTTGAAACTGATTTATTGGGTCAATTTTCAAAGAGCTAGCACAAACTGTGTTAGATTTAGAATTCCAATTACATGTATCCGTATAGGAGAAAACAGAGTGAAACCTCAAAATGAAAACGGTTACTGGAAAGGAACGGTTTAACCTAGAAGAACGAAATTTGGTGAGCCAAGTGGGAATGGTGCACTGATCATTCCCTGAAAGTATCAGGACGATTGGGTGAAAAAGTGTTTGCTGAGATTTCAGGCAACTCATAGTTTTTTGGAAGCTTGGCAACCTTTTTCCATGAAAGTGATTCTCGCCAGTCTCTGCTTAGGGCTACATCAACAGCAAACAAACCATAGACACAGAACTTGAAACTGCTTTATTGGGTCAAGTTTCAAAGAGCTAGCACAAACCGTGTTTGATTTAGAGTTCCAAATACATGTATCCGTATAGGAGAAAACAGAGTGAAACCTCAAAATGAAAACGGTTACTGCAAACGAACGGTTTAACCTGCAAGAACGAAATTTGGTGAGCCAAGTTGGAATGGTGTACTGATCATTCCCTGAAAGTATCATCAAGATTGGGTGAAAAAGTGTTTGCTGAGATTTCAGGCATTCGTAGTTTTTTGGAAGCTTGGCAACCCCATTCCATGAACGTGATTCTCGCCAGTCTCGGTTTAGGGCTACATAAACAGCAACAAAACCATAGAGATAGAACTTGAAACTGCTTGATTGGGTCAAGTTTCAAAGAGCTAGCGCAAACCGTGTTTGATTTAGAGTTCCAAATACATGTATCCGTATAGGAGAAAACAGAGTGAAACCTAAAAATGAAAACGGTTACTGCAAACGAACGGTTTAACCTAGAAGAACGAAATTTGGTGAGCCAAGTGGGATTGGTGTACTGATCATTCCCTGAAAGTATCATCAAGATTGCGTGAAAAAGTGTTTGCTGAGATTTCTGGCAACTCGTAGTTTTTTGGAAGATTGGCAACCCTTTTCCATGAAAGTGATTCTCGCCAGTCTCTGCTTAGGGCTACATCAACAGCAAACAACCCATAGAGATAGAACTTGAAACTGCTTTATTGGTTCAAGTTTCAAAGAGCTAGCACAAACCGTGTTTTTTTTAGAGTTCCAAATCCATGTATCCGTATAGGAAAAAACAGAGTGAAACCTCAAAATGAAAACGGTTACTGCAAGCGAACGGTTTAACCTAGAAGAACGAAATTTGGTGATCAAG
>NW_027524726.1:0-28746 GCF_052094955.1 Ictidomys tridecemlineatus
AAGTGATTCTCGCCAGTCTCTGCTTAGGGCTACATCAACAGCAAACAAACCATAGAGATAGAACTTGAAACTGCTTTATTGTGTCAAGTTTTAAAAAGCTAGCACAAACCGTGTTTGATTTAGAGTTCCAAATACATGTATCCCTATAGGAGAAAACATAGTGAAACCTCAAAATGAAACCGGTTACTGCCCACGAACGGTTTCACCTAGAAGAACGAGATTTTGCGAGCCAAGTGGGATTGGTGTACTGATCATTACCTGAAAGTTTCATCAAGATTGGGTGAAAAAGTGTATGCTGAGATTTCAGGCAACTCGTAGTTTTTTGGAAGCTTGGAAGGCCCTTTCCATGAAAGTGATTCTCGCCAGTCTCTGCTTAGGGCTACATCAACAGCAAACAAACTGTAAAGATAGAACTTGAAACTGCTTTATTGTGTCAAGTTTCAAAGAGCTAGCACAAACCGTGTTTGATTTAGAGTTCCAAATACATGTATCTCTATAGGAGAAAACAGAGTGAAACCTCAAAATGAAACCGGTTACTGCGAATGAACGGTTTCACCTAGAAGAACGAGATTTGGCGAGCCAAGTGGGATTGGTGTACTGATCATTACCTGAAAGTTTCATCAAGATTGGGTGAAAAAGTGTGTGCTGAGATTTCAGGCAACTCGTAGTTTTTTGGAAGCTGGGCAGGCCCTTTCCATGAAAGTGATTCTCGCCATTCTCTGCTTAGGGCTACATCAACAGCAAACAAACCATAGAGAGAGATCTTGAAACTGCTTTATTGTGTCAAGTTTTAAAGAGCTAGCACAAACCGTGTTTGATTTAGAGTTCCAAATACATGTATCCCTATAGGAGAAAACAGAGTGAAACCTCAAAATGAAACGGGTTACTGCCAAGGAACGGTTTCACCTAGAAGAACGAGATTTGGCGAGCCAAGTGGGATTGGCGTACTGATCATTACCTGAATGTTTCATCAAGATTGGGTGAAAAAGTGTGTGCTGAGATTTCAGGAAACTCGAAGTTTTTTGGAAGCTGGGCAGGCCCTTTCCATGAAAGTGATTCTCCCCAGTCTCTGCTTAGGGCTACATCAACAGCAAACAAACCATAGAGATAGAACTTGAAACTGCTTTATTGTGTCAAGTTTCAAAGAGCTAGCACAAACCGTGTTTGATTTAGAGTTCCAAATACATGTATCCCTATAGGAGAAAACAGAGTGAAACCTCAAAATGAAACCGGTTACTGCCAACGAACGGTTTCACCTAGAAGAACGAAATTTGGCGAGCCAAGTGGGATTGGTGTACTGATCATTACCTGAAAGTTTCATCAAGATTGGGTGAAAAAGTGTGTGCTGAGATTTCAGGAAACTCGTAGTTTTTTGGAAGCTTGGCAGGCCCTTTCCATGAAAGTGATTCTCGCCAGTCTCTGCTTAGAGCTACATCAACAGCAAACAAACCGTAGAGAGAGAACTTGAAACTGCTTTATTGTGTCAAGTTTCAAAGAGCTAGCACAAACTGTGTTTGATTTAGAGTTCCAAATACATGTATCCTTATAGGAGAAAACAAAGTGAAACCTCAAAATGAAACCGGTTGCAGCCAACGAACGGTTTCACCTAGAAGAACGAAATTTGGGGAGCCAAGTGGGATTGGCGTACTGATCATTACCTGAAAGTTTCATCAAGATTGGGTGAAAAAGTGTGTGCTGAGATTTCAGGCAACTCGTAGTTTTTTGGAAGATTGGCAGGCCCTTTCCATGAAAGTGATTCTCGCCAGTCTCTGCTTAGGGCTACATCAACAGCAAACAAACCATAGAGATAGATCTTGAAACTGCTTTATTGTGTCAAGTTTCAAAGAGCTAGCACAAACCGTGTTTGATTTAGAGTTCCAAATACATGTATCCCTATAGGAGAAAACAGAGTGAAACCTCAAAATGAAACCGGTTACTGCCAACGAACGGTTTCACCTAGAAGAACGAGATTTGGCGAGGCAAGTGGGATTGGCGTACTGATCATTACCTGAATGTTTCATCAAGATTGGGTGAAAAAGTGTGTGCTGAGATTTCAGGCAACTCGTAGTTTTTTGGAAGCTTGGCAGGCCCTTTCCATGAAAGTGATTCTCCCCAGTCTCTGCTTAGGGCTACATCAACAGCAAACAAACCATAGAGATAGAACTTGAAACTGCTTTATTGTGTCAAGTTTCAAAGAGCTAGCACAAACCGTGTTTGATTTAGAGTTCCAAATACATGTAACCCTATAGGAGAAAACAGAGTGAAACCTCAAAATGAAACCGGTTACTGCCAACGAACGGTTTCACCTAGAAGAACGAAATTTGGCGAGCCAAGTGGGATTGGTGTACTGATCATTACCTGAAAGTTTCATCAAGATTGGGTGAAAAAGTGTGTGCTGAGATTTCAGGCAACTCGTAGTTTTTTGGAAGCTTGGCAGGCCCTTTCCATGAAAGTGATTCTCGCCAGTCTCTGCTTAGAGCTACATCAACAGCAAACAAACCGTAGAGAGAGAACTTGAAACTGCTTTATTGTGTCAAGTTTCAAAGAGCTAGCACAAACCGTGTTTGATTTAGAGTTCCAAATACATGTATCCTTATAGGAGAAAACAAAGTGAAACCTAAAAATGAAACCGGTTGCTGCCAACGAACGGTTTCACCTAGAAGAACGAAATTTGGGAAGCCAAGTGGGATTGGTGTACTGATCATTACCTGAAAGTTTCATCAAGATTGGGTGAAAAAGTGTGTGCTGAGATTTCAGGCAACTCGTAGTTTTTTGGAAGCTTGGCAGGCCCTTTCCATGAAAGTGATTCTCGCCAGTCTCTGCTTAGGGCTACATCAACAGCAAACAAACCATAGAGATAGAACTTGAAACTGCTTTATGGTGTCAAGTTTCAAAAAGCTAGCACAAACCGTGTTTGATTTAGAGTTCCAAATACATGTATCCCTATAGGAGAAAACAGAGTGAAACCTCAAAATGAAACCGGTTACTGCCAACGAACGGTTTAACATAGAAGAACGAGATTTGGCGAGCCAAGTGGGATTGGTGTACTGATCATTACCTGAAAGTTTCATCAAGATTGGGTGAAAAAGTGTGTGCTGAGATTTCAGGCAACTCGTAGTTTTTTGGAAGCTTGGCAGGCCCTTTCCATGAAAGTGATTCTCGCCAGTCTCTGCTTAGGGCTACATCAACAGCAAACAAACCATAGAGATAGAACTTGAAACTGCTTTATTGTGTCAAGTTTCAAAGAGCTAGCAAAAACCGTGTTTGATTTAGAGTTCCAAATACATGTATCCCTATAGGAGAAAACAGAGTGAAACCTCAAAATGAAACCGGTTACTGCCAACGAACGGTTTCACCTAGAAGAACGAGATTTGGCGAGCCAAGTGGGATTGGTGTACTGATCATTACCTGAAAGTTTCATCAAGATTGGGTGAAAAAGTGTGTGCTGAGATTTCAGGCAACTCGTAGTTTTTTGGAAGCTTGGCAGGCCCTTTCCATGAAAGTGATTCTCGCCAGTCTCTGCTTAGGGCTACATCAACAGCAAACAAACCATAGAGATAGAACTTGAATCTGCTTTATTGTGTCAAGTTTCAAAGAGCTAGCACAAACCGTGTTTGATTTAGAGTTCCAAATACATGTATCCCTATAGGAGAAAACAGAGTGAAACCTCAAAATGAAACCGGTTACTGCCAACGAACGGTTTCACCTAGAAGAACGAAATTTGGCGAGCCAAGTGAAATTAGTGTACTGATCATAACCAGAAAGTTTCATCAAGATTGGGTGAAAAAGTGTGTGCTGAGATTTCAGGCAACTCGTGGTTTTTTGGAAGCTTGGCAGGCCCTTTCCATGAAAGTGATTCTCACCACTCTCTGCTTAGGGCTACATCAACAGCAATCAAACCATACAGATAGAACTTGAAACTGCTTTATGGTGTCAAGTTTCAAAGAGCTAGCACAAACCGTGTTTGATTTAGAGTTCCAAATACATGTATCCCTATAGGAGAAAACAGAGTGAAACCTCAAAATGAAACCGGTTACTGCCAACGAACGGTTTCACCTAGAAGAACGAAATTTGGCGAGCCAAGTGGGATTCGTGTACTGATCATTACCTGAAAGTTTCATCAAGATTGGGTGAAAAAGTGTGTGCTGAGATTTCAGGCAACTCGTAGTTTTTTGGAAGCTTGGAAGGCCCTTTCCATGAAAGTGATTCTCGCCAGTCTCTGCTTAGGCCTACATCAACAGCAAACAAACCAGAGAGATAGAACTTTAAACTGCTTTATGGTGTCAAGTTTCAAAAAGCTAGCACAAACCGTGTTTGATTTAGAGTTCCAAATACATGTATCCCTATAGGAGAAAACAGAGTGAAACCTCAAAATGAAACCGGTTACTGCCAACGAACGGTTTCACCTAGAAGAACGAAATTTGGCGAGCCAAGTGGGATTGGTGTACTGATCATTACCTGAAAGTTTCATCAAGATTGGGTGAAAAAGTGTGTGCAGAGATTTCAGGCAACTCGTAGTTTTTTGGAAGCTTGGCAGGCCCTTTCCATGAAAGTGATTCTCGTCAGTCTCTGCTTAGGGCTACATCAACAGCAAACAAACCATAGAGATAGAACATGAAACTGCTTTATTGTGTCAAGTTTCAAAGAGCTAGCACAAACCGTGTTTGATTTAGAGTTCCAAATACATGTATCCCTATAGGAGAAAACAGAGTGAAACCTCAAAATGAAACCGGTTACTGCCAACGAACGGTTTCACCTAGAAGAACGAAATTTGGCGAGCCAAGTGGGATTGGTGTACTGATCATTACCAGAAAGTTTCATCAAGATTGGGTGAAAAAGTGTGTGCTGAGATTTCAGGCAACTCGTAGTTTTTTGGAAGCTTGGCAGGCCCTTTCCATGAAAGTGATTCTCGCCAGTCTCTGCTTAGGGCTACGTCAACAGCAAACAAACTATAGAGATAGAACTTGAAACTGCTTTATTGTGTCAAGTTTCAAAGAGCTAGCACAAACCGTGTTTGATTTAGAGTTCCAAATACATGTATCCCTATAGGAGAAAACAGAGTGAAACCTCAAAATGAAACCGGTTACTGCCAACGAACGGTTTCACCTAGAAGAACGAAATTTGGCGAGCCAAGTGGGATTGGTGTACTGATCATTACCTGAAAGTTTCATCAAGATTGGGTGAAAAAGTGTGTGCTGAGATTTCAGGCAACTCGTAGTTTTTTGGAAGCTTGGCAGGCCCTTTCCATGAAAGTGATTCTCGCCAGTCTCTGCTTAGGGCTACATCAACAGCAAACAAACCATAGAGATAGAACTTGAAACTGCTTTATTGTGTCAAGTTTCAAAAAGCTAGCACAAACCGTATTTGATTTAGAGTTCCAAATACATGTATCCCTATAGGAGAAAACAGAGTGAAACCTCAAAATGAAACCGGTTACTGCCAACGAACGGTTTCACCTAGAAAAGCGAAATTTGGCGAGCCAAGTGGGATTGGTGTACTGATCATTACCTGAAAGTTTCATCAAGATTGGGTGAAAAAGTGTGTGCTGAGATTTCAGGCAACTCGTAGTTTTTTGGAAGCTTGGCAGGCCCTTTCCATGAAAGTGATTCTCGCCAGTCTCTGCTTAGGGCTACATCAACAGCAAACAAACCATAGAGATAGAACTTGAAACTGCTTTATTGTGTCAAGTTTCAAAAAGCTAGCACAAACCGTATTTGATTTAGACTTCCAAATACATGTATCCCTATAGGAGAAAACAGAGTGAAACCTCAAAATGAAACCGGTTACTGCCAACGAACGGTTTCACCTAGAAGAACGAAATTTGGCGAGCCAAGTGGGATTGGTGTACTGATCATAACCAGAAAGTTTCATCAAGATTGGGTGAAAAAGTGTGTGCTGAGATTTCAGGCAACTCGTAGTTTTTTGGAAGCTTGGCAGGCCCTTTCCATGAAAGTGATTCTCGCCAGTCTCTGCTTAGGGCTACATCAACAGCAAACAAACCATAGAGATAGAACTTGAAACTGCTTTATGGTGTCAAGTTTCAAAGAGCTAGCACAAACCGTGTTTGATTTAGAGTTCCAAATACATGTATCCCTATAGGAGAAAACAGAGTGAAACCTCAAATGAAACCGGTTACTGCCAACGAACGGTTTCACCTAGAAGAACGAGATTTGGCGAGCCAAGTGGGATTGGTGTACTGATCATTACCTGAAAGTTTCATCAAGATTGGGTGAAAAAGTGTGTGCTGAGATTTCAGGCAACTCGTAGTTTTTTGGAAGCTTGGAAGGCCCTTTCCATGAAAGTGATTCTTGCCAGTCTCTGCTTAGGGCTACATCAACAGCAAACAAACCAGAGAGATAGAACTTGAAACTGCTTTATGGTGTCAAGTTTCAAAAAGCTAGCACAAACCGTGTTTGATTTAGAGTTCCAAATACATGTATCCCTATAGGAGAAAACAGAGTGAAACCTCAAAATGAAACCGGTTACTGCCAACGAACGGTTTAACATAGAAGAACGAGATTTGGCGAGCCAAGTGGGATTGGTGTACTGATCATTACCTGAAAGTTTCATCAAGATTGGGTGAAAAAGTGTGTGCTGAGATTTCAGGCAACTCGTAGTTTTTTGGAAGCTTGGCAGGCCCTTTCCATGAAAGTGATTCTCGCCAGTCTCTGCTTAGGGCTACATCAACAGCAAACAAACCATAGAGATAGAACTTGAAACTGCTTTATTGTGTCAAGTTTCAAAGAGCTAGCACAAACCGTGTTTGATTTAGAGTTCCAAATACATGTATCCCTATAGGAGAAAACAGAGTGAAACCTCAAAATGAAACCGGTTACTGCCAACGAACGGTTTCATCTAGAAGAACGAGATTTGGCGAGCCAAGTGGGATTGGTGTACTGATCATTACCTGAAAGTTTCATCAAGATTGCGTGAAAAAGTATGTGCTGAGATTTCAGGCAACTCGTAGTTTTTTGGAAGCTTGGCAGGCCCTTTCCATGAAAGTGATTCTCGCCAGTCTCTGCTTAGGGCGACATCAACAGCAAACAAACCATAGAGATAGAACTTGAAACTGCTTTATTGTGTCAAGTTTCAAAGAGCTAGCACAAACCGTGTTTGATTTAGAGTTCCAAATACATGTATCCCTATAGGAGAAAACAGAGTGAAACCTCAAAATGAAACCGGTTACTGTCAACGAACGGTTTCACCTAAAAGAACGACATTGGGCGAGTCAAGTGGGATTGGTGTACTGATCATTACCTGAAAGTTTCATCAAGATTGGGTGAAAAAGTGTGTGCTGAGATTTCAGGCAACTCGTAGTTTTTTGGAAGCTTGGCAGGCCCTTTCCATGAAAGTGATTCTCGCCAGTCTCTGCTTAGGGCTACATCAACAGCAAACAAACCATAGAGATAGAACTTGAAACTCCTTTATGGTGTCAAGTTTCAAAGAGCTAGCACAAACCGTGTTTGATTTAGAGTTCCAAATACATGTATCCCTATAGGAGAAAACAGAGTGAAACCTCAAAATGAAACCGGTTACTGCCAACGAACGGTTTCACCTAGAAGAACGAAATTTGGCGAGCCAAGTGGGATTGGTGTACTGATCATTACCTGAAAGTTTCATCAAGATTGGGTGAAAAAGTGTGTGCTGAGATTTCAGGCAACTCGTAGTTTTTTGGAAGCTTGGCAGGCCCTTTCCATGAAAGTGATTCTCGCCAGTCTCGGCTTAGGGCTACATCAACAGCAAACAAACCATAGAGATAGAACTTGCATCTGCTTTATTGTGTCAAGTTTCAAAGAGCTAGCACAAACCGTGTTTGATTTAGAGTTCCAAATACATGTATCCCTATAGGAGAAAACAGAGTGAAACCTCAAAATGAAATCGGTTACTGCAAACGAACTGTTTCACCTAGAAGAACGACATTTGGCGAGCCGAGTGGGATTGGTGTACTGATCATTACCTGAAAGTTTCATCAAGATTGGGTGAAAAAGTGTGTGCTGAGATTTCAGGCAACTCGTAGTTTTTTGGAAGCTTGGCAGGCCCTTTCCATGAAAGTGATTCTCGCCAGTCTCTGCTTAGGGCTACATCAACAGCAAACAAACCATAGAGATAGAACTTAAAACTGCTTTATGGTGTCAAGTTTCAAAGAGCTAGCACAAACCGAGTTTGATTTAGAGTTCCAAATACATGTATCCCTATAGGAGAAAACAGAGTGAAATCTAAAAATGAAACGGGTTACTGCCAACGAACGGTTTAACATAGAAGAACGAGATTTGGCGAGCCAAGTGGGATTGGTGTACAGATCATTACATAAAGGTTTCATCAAGATTGGGTGAAAAAGTGTGTGCAGAGATTTCAGGAACTCGTAGTTTTTTGGAAGCTTGGCAGGCCCTTTCCATGAAAGTGATTCTCGCCAGTCTCTGCTTAGGGCTACATCAACAGCAAACAAACCATAGAGATAGAACTTGAAACTGCTTTATGGTGTCAAGTTTCAAAGAGCTAGCACAAACCGTGTTTGATTTAGAGTTCCAAATACATGTATCCCTATAGGAGAAAACAGAGTGAAACCTCAAAATGAAACCGGTTACTGCCAACGAACGGTTTCACCTAGAATAACGAGATTTGGCGAGCCAAGTGGGATTGGTGTACTGATCATTACCTAAAAGTTTCATCAAGATTGGGTGAAAAAGTGTGTGCAGAGATTTCAGGCAACTCGTAGTTTTTTGGAAGCTGGCAGGCCCTTTCCATGAAAGTGATTCTCGCCAGTCTCTGCTTAGGGCTACATCAACAGCAAACAAACCATAGAGATAGAACTTGAAACTGCTTTATTGTGTCAAGTTTCAAAGAGCTAGCACAAACCGTGTTTGATTTAGAGTTCCAAATACATGTATCCCTATAGGAGAAAACAGAGTGAAACCTCAAAATGAAACCGGTTACTGCCAACGAACGGTTTCACCTAAAAGAACGACATTTGGCGAGTCAAGTGGGATTGGTGTACTGATCATTACCTCAAAGTTTCATCAAGATTGGGTGAAAAAGTGTGTGCTGAGATTTCAGGCAACTCGTAGTTTTTTGGAAGCTTGGCAGGCTCTTTCCATGAAAGTGATTCTCGCCAGTCTCTGCTTAGGGCTACATCAACAGCAAACAAACCATAGAGATAGAACTTGAAACTCCTTTATGGTGTCAAGTTTCAAAGAGCTTGCACAAACCGTGTTTGATTTAGAGTTCCAAATACATGTATCCTTATAGGAGAAAACAGAGTGAAACCTCAAAATGAAACCGGTTACTGCCAACGAACGGTTTCACCTAGAAGAACGAAATTTGGCGAGCCAATTGGGATTGGTGTACTGATCATTACCTGAAAGTTTCATCAAGATTGGGTGAAAAAGTGTGTGCTGAGATTTCAGGCAACTCGTAGTTTTTTGGAAGCTTGGCAGGCCCTTTCCATGAAAGTGATTCTCGCCAGTGTCTGCTTAGGGCTACATCAACAGCAAACAAACCATAGAGATAGAACTTGAAACTGCTTTATTGTGTCAAGTTTCAAAGAGCTAGCACAAACCGTGTTTGATTTAGAGTTCCAAATACATGTATCCCTATAGGAGAAAACAGAGTGAAACCTCAAAATGAAACCGGTTACTGCCAACGAACGGTTTAACATAGAAGAACGAGATTTGGCGAGCCAAGTGGGATTGGTGTACTGATCATTACCTGAAAGTTTCATCAAGATTGGGTGAAAAAGTGTGTTCTGAGATTTCAGGCAACTCGTAGATTTTTGGAAGCTTGGCAAGCCCTTTCCATGAAAGTGATTCTCGCCAGTCTCTGCTTAGGGCTACATCAACAGCAAACAAACCATAGAGATAGAACTTGAAACTGCTTTATTGTGTCAAGTTTCAAAAAGCTAGCACAAACCGTGTTTGATTTAGAGTTCCAAATATATGTATCCCTATAGGAGAAAACAGAGTGAAACCTAAAAATGAAACCGGTTACTGCCAACGAATGGTTTAACATAGAAGAACGAGATTTGGCGAGCCAAGTGGGATTGGTGTACAGATCATTACATAAAGGTTTCATCAAGATTGGGTGAAAAAGTGTGTGCAGAGATTTCAGGCAACTCGTAGTTTTTTGGAAGCTTGGCAGGCCCTTAACATGAAAGTGATTCTAGCCAGTCTCTGCTTAGGGCTACATCAACAGCAAACAAACCATAGAGATAGAACTTGAAACTGCTTTATGGTGTCAAGTTTCAAAGAGCTAGCACAAACCGTGTTTGATTTAGAGTTCCAAATACATGTATCCCTATAGGAGAAAACAGAGTGACACCTCAAAATGAAACCGGTTACTGCCAACGAACGGTTTCACCTAGAAGAACGAAATTTGGCGAGCCAAGTGGGATTGGTGTACTGATCATTACCTGAAAGATTCATCAAGATTGGGTGAAAAAGTGTGTGCTGAGATTTCAGGCAACTCGTAGTTTTTTTGAAGCTTGGCAGGCCCTTTCCATGAAAGTGATTCTCGCCAGTCTCTGCTTAGGGCTACATCAACAGCAAACAAACCATAGAGATAGAACTTGAAACTGCTTTATTGTGTCAAGTTTCAAAGAGCTAGCACAAACCATGTTTGATTTAGAGTTCCAAATACATGTATCCCTATAGGAGAAAACAGAGTGAAACCTCAAAATGAAACCGGTTACTGCCAACGAACGGTTTCAACTAGAAAAACGAAATTTGGCGAGCGAAGTGGGATTGGTGTACTGATCATTACCTGAAAGTTTCATCAAGATTGGGTGAAAAAGTGTGTGCTGAGATTTCAGGCAACTCGTAGTTTTTGGAAGCTTGGCAGGCCCTTTCCATGAAAGTGATTCTCGCCAGTCTCTGCTTAGGGCTACATCAACAGCAAACAAACCATAGAGATAGAACTTGAAACTGCTTTATGGTGTCAAGTTTCAAAGAGCTAGCACAAACCGTGTTTGATTTAGAGTTCCAAATACATGTATCCCTATAGGAGAAAACAGAGTGAAACCTCAAAATGAAACCGGTTACTGCCAAAGAACGGTTTCACCTAGAAGAAAGAGATTTGGTGAGCCGAGTGGGATTGGTGTACTGATCATTACCTGAAAGTTTCATCAAGATTGGGTGAAAAAGTGTGTGCTGAGATTTCAGGCAACTCGTAGTTTTTTGGAAGCTTGGCAGGCCCTTTCCATGAAAGTGATTCTCGCCAGTCTCTGCTTAGGGCTACATCAACAGCAAACAAACCATAGAGATAGAACTTGAAACTGCTTTATTGTGTCAAGTTTCAAAGAGCTAGCACAAACCGTGTTTGATTTAGAGTTCCAAATACATGTATCCCTATAGGAGAAAACAGAGTGAAACCTCAAAATGAAACCGGTTACTGCCAACGAACGGTTTCACCTAGAAGAACGAGATTTGGCGAGCCAAGTGGGATTGGTGTACTGATCATTACCTGAAAGTTTCATCAAGATTGGTTGAAAAAGTGTGTGCTGAGATTTCAGGCAACTCGTAGTTTTTTGGAAGCTTGGCAGGCCCTTTCCATGAACGTGATTCTCGCCAGTCTCTCCTTAGGGCTACATCAACAGCAAACAAACCATACAAATAGAACTTGAAACTGCTTTATTGTGTCAAGTTTCAAAGAGCTAGCACAAACCGTGTTTGATTTAGAGTTCCAAATACATGTATCCCTATAGGAGAAAACAGAGTGAAACCTCAAAATGAAACCGGTTACTGCCAACGAACGGTTTCACCTAGAAGAACGAGATTTGGCGAGCCAAGTGGGATTGGTGTACTGATCATTACCTGAAAGTTTCATCAAGATTGGGTGAAAAAGTGTGTGCTGAGATTTCAGGCAACTCGTAGTTTTTTGGAAGCTTGGCAGGCCCTTTCCATGAAAGTGATTCTCGCCAGTCTCTGCTTAGGGCTACATCAACAGCAAACAAACCATAGAGATAGAACTTGAAACTGCTTTATTGTGTCAAGTTTCAAAAAGCTAGCACAATCCGTGTTTGATTTAGAGTTCCAAATACATGTATCCCTATAGGAGAAAACAGAGTGAAACCTCAAAATGAAACCGGTTACTGCCAACGAACGGTTTAACATAGAAGAACGAGATTTGGCGAGCCAAGTGGGATTGGTGTACTGATCATTACCTAAAAGTTTCATCAAGATTGGGTGAAAAAGTGTGTGCTGAGATTTCAGGCAACTCGTAGTTTTTTGGAAGCTTGGCAGGCCCTTTCCATGAAAGTGATTCTCGCCAGTCTCTGCTTAGGGCTACATCAACAGCAAACAAACCATAGAGATAGAACTTGAAACTGCTTTATTGTGTCAAGTTTCAAAGAGCTAGCACAAACCGTGTTTGATTTAGAGTTCCAAATACATGTATCCCTATAGGAGAAAACAGAGTGAAACCTCAAAATGAAACCGGTTACTGCCAACGAACGGTTTCACCTAGAAGAACGAAATTTGGCGAGCCAAGTGGGATTGGTGTACTGATCATTACCTGAAAGTTTCATCAAGATTGGGTGAAAAAGTGTGTGCTGAGATTTCAGGCAACTCGTAGTTTTTTGGAAGCTTGGCAGGCCCTTTCCATGAAAGTGATTCTCGCCAGTCTCTGCTTAGGGCTACATCAACAGCAAACAAACCATAGAGATAGAACTTGAAACTGCTTTATTGTGTCAAGTTTCAAAGAGCTAGCACAAACCATGTTTGATTTAGAGTTCCAAATACATGTATCCCTATAGGAGAAAACAGAGTGAAACCTCAAAATGAAACCGGTTACTGCCAACGAACGGTTTCACCTAGAAGAACGAAATTTGGCGAGCCAAGTGGGATTGGTGTACTGATCATAACCAGAAAGTTTCATCAAGATTGGGTGAAAAAGTGTGTGCTGAGATTTCAGGCAACTCGTAGTTTTTTGGAAGCTTGGCAGGCCCTTTCCATGAAAGTGATTCTCGCCAGTCTCTGCTTAGGGCTACATCAACAGCAAACAAACCATACAGATAGAACTTGAAACTGCTTTATGGTGTCAAGTTTCAAAGAGCTAGCACAAACCGTGTTTGATTTAGAGTTCCAAATACATGTATCCCTATAGGAGAAAACAGAGTGAAACCTCAAAATGAAACCGGTTACTGCCAACGAACGGTTTCACCTAGAAGAACGAAATTTGGCGAGCCAAGTGGGATTGGTGTACTCATCATTACCTGAAAGTTTCATCAAGATTGGGTGAAAAAGTGTGTGCTGAGATTTCAGGAAACTCGTAGTTTTTTGGAAGCTTGGCAGGCCCTTTCCATGAAAGTGATTCTCGCCAGTCTCTGCTTAGGGCTACATCAACAGCAAACAAACCATAGAGATAGAACTTGAAACTGCTTTATTGTGTCAAGTTTCAAAGAGCTAGCACAAACCGTGTTTGATTTAGAGTTCCAAATACATGTATCCCTATAGGAGAAAACAGAGTGAAACCTCAAAATGAAACCGGTTACTGCCAACGAACGGTTTCACCTAGAAGAACGACATTTGGCGAGCCAAGTGGGATTGGTGTACTGATCATTACCTGAAAGTTTCATCAAGATTGGGTGAAAAAGTGTGTGCTGAGATTTCAGGCAACTCGTAGTTTTTTGGAAGCTTGGCAGGCCCTTTCCATGAAAGTGATTCTCGTCAGTCTCTGCTTAGGGCTACATCAACAGCAAACAAACCATAGAGATAGAACATGAAACTTCTTTATTGTGTCAAGTTTCAAAGAGCTAGCACAAACCGTGTTTGATTTAGAGTTCCAAATACATGTATCCCTATAGGAGAAAACAGAGTGAAACCTCAAAATGAAACCGGTTACTGCCAACGAACGGTTTCACTTAGAAGAACGAAATTTGGCGAGCCAAGTGGGATTGGTGTACTGATCATTACCTGAAAGTTTCATCAAGATTGGGTGAAAAAGTGTGTGCTGAGATTTCAGGCAACTCTTAGTTTTTTGGAAGCTTGGCAGGCCATTTCCATGAAAGTGATTCTCGCCAGTCTCTGCTTAGGGCTACATCAACAGCAAACAAACCATAGAGATAGAACTTGAAACTGCTTTATGGTGTCAAGTTTCAAAGAGCTAGCACAAACCGTGTTTGATTTAGAGTTACAAATACATGTATCCCTATAGGAAAAAACAGAGTGAAACCTCAAAATGAAACCGGTTACTGCCAAAGAATGGTTTCACCTAGAAGAAAGAGATTTGGCGAGCCGAGTGGGATTGGTGTACTGATCATTACCTGAAAGTTTCATCAAGATTGGGTGAAAAAGTGTGTGCTGAGATTTCAGGCAACTCGTAGTTTTTTGGAAGCTTGGCAGGCCCTTTCCATGAAAGTGATTCTCGCCAGTCTCTGCTTAGGGCTACATCAACAGCAAACAAACCATAGAGATAGAACTTGAAACTGCTTTATTGTGTCAAGTTTCAAAGAGCTAGCACAAACCGTGTTTGATTTAGAGTTCCAAATACATGTATCCCTATAGGAGAAAACAGAGTGAAACCTCAAAATGAAACCGGTTACTGCCAACGAACGGTTTCACCTAGAAGAACGAGATTTGGCGAGCCAAGTGGGATTGGTGTACTGATCATTACCTGAAAGTTTCATCAAGATTGGTTGAAAAAGTGTGTGCTGAGATTTCAGGCAACTCGTAGTTTTTTGGAAGCTTGGCAGGCCCTTTCCATGAACGTGATTCTCGCCAGTCTCTCCTTAGGGCTACATCAACAGCAAACAAACCATACAAATAGAACTTGAAACTGCTTTATTGTGTCAAGTTTCAAAGAGCTAGCACAAACCGTGTTTGATTTAGAGTTCCAAATACATGTATCCCTATAGGAGAAAACAGAGTGAAACCTCAAAATGAAACCGGTTACTGCCAACGAACGGTTTCACCTAGAAGAACGAAATTTGGCGAGCCAAGTGGGATTGGTGTACTGATCATTACCTGAAAGTTTCATCAAGATTGGGTGAAAAAGTGTGTGCTGAGATTTCAGGCAACTCGTAGTTTTTTGGAAGCTTGGCAGGCCCTTTCCATGAAAGTGATTCTCGCCAGTCTCTGCTTAGGGCTACATCAACAGCAAACAAACCATAGAGATAGAACTTGAAACTGCTTTATTGTGTCAAGTTTCAAAGAGCTAGCACAAACCGTGTTTGATTTAGAGTTCCAAATACATGTATCCCTATAGGAGAAAACAGAGTGAAACCTCAAAATGAAACCGGTTACTGCCAACGAACGGTTTCACCTAGAAGAACGAGATTTCGCAAGCCAAGTGGGATTGGTGTACTGATCATAACCAGAAAGTTTCATCAAGATTGGGTGAAAAAGTGTGTGCTGAGATTTCAGGCAACTCGTAGTTTTTTGGAAGCTTGGCAGGCCCTTTCCATGAAAGTGATTCTCGCCAGTCTCTGCTTAGGGCTACATCAACAGCAAACAAACCATACAGATAGAACTTGAAACTGCTTTATGGTGTCAAGTTTCAAAGAGCTAGCACAAACCGTGTTTGATTTAGAGTTCCAAATACATGTATCCCTATAGGAGAAAACAGAGTGAAACCTCAAAATGAAACCGGTTACTGCCAACGAACGGTTTCACCTAGAAGAACGAAATTTGGCGAGCCAAGTGGGATTGGTGTACTCATCATTACCTGAAAGTTTCATCAAGATTGGGTGAAAAAGTGTGTGCTGAGATTTCAGGAAACTCGTAGTTTTTTGGAAGCTTGGCAGGCCCTTTCCATGAAAGTGATTCTCGCCAGTCTCTGCTTAGGGCTACATCAACAGCAAACAAACCATAGAGATAGAACTTGAAACTGCTTTATTGTGTCAAGTTTCAAAGAGCTAGCACAAACCGTGTTTGATTTAGAGTTCCAAATACATCTATCCCTTTAGGAGAAAACAGAGTGAAACCTCAAAATAAAACCGGTTACTGCCAACGAACGGTTTCACCTAGAAGAACGAAATTTGGCGAGCCAAGTGGGATTGGTGTACTGATCATTACTTGAAAGTTTCATCAAGATTGGGTGAAAAAGTGTGTGCTGAGATTTCAGGCAACTCGTAGTTTTTTGGAAGCTTGGCAGGCCCTTTCCATGAAAGTGATTCTCGCCAGTCTCTGCTTAGGGCTACATCAACAGCAAACAAACCATAGAGATAGAACTTGAAACTGCTTTATTGTGTCAAGTTTCAAAGAGCTAGCACAAACCGTGTTTGATTTAGAGTTCCAAATAGATGTATCCCTATAGGAGAAAACAGAGTGAAACCTCAAAATGAAACCGGTTACTGCCAACGAACGATTTCACCTAGAAGAACGAGATTTCGCAAGCCAAGTGGGATTGGTGTACTGATCATTACCTGAATGTTTCATCAAGATTGGGTGAAAAAGTGTGTGCTGAGATTTCAGGCAACTCGTAGTTTTTTGGAAGCTTGGCAGGACCTTTCCATGAAAGTGATTCTCGCCAGTCTCTGCTTAGGGCTACATCAACAGCAAACAAACCATAGAGATAGAACTTGAAACTGCTTTATTGTGTCAAGTTTCAAAGAGCTCGCACAAACCGTGTTTGATTTAGAGTTCCAAATACATGTATCCCTATAGGAGAAAACAGAGTGAAACCTCAAAATGAAACCGGTTACTGCCAACGAACGGTTTCACCTAGAAGAACGACATTTGGCGAGCCAAGTGGGATTGGTGTACTGATCATTACCTGAAAGTTTCATCAAGATTGGGTGAAAAAGTGTGTGCTGAGATTTCAGGCAACTCGTAGTTTTTTTGAAGCTTGGCAGGCCCTTTCCATGAAAGTGATTCTCGCCAGTCTCTGCTTAGGGCTACATCAACAGCAAACAAACCATAGAGATAGAACTTGAAACTGCTTTATGGTGTCAAGTTTCAAAAAGCTAGCACAATCCGTGTTTGATTTAGAGTTCCAAATACATGTATCCCTAAAGGAGAAAACAGAGTGAAACCTCAAAATGAAACCGGTTACTGCCAACGAACGGTTTCACCTAGAAGAACGAAATTTGGCGAGCCATGTGGGATTGGTGTACTGATCATTACCTGAAAGTTTCATCAAGATTGGGTGAAAAAGTGTGTGCTGAGATTTCAGGCAACTCATAGTTTTTTGGAAGCTTGGCAGGCCCTTTCCATGAAAGTGATTCTCGCCAGTCTCTGCTTAGGGCTACATCAACAGCAAACAAACCATAGAGATAGAACTTGAAACTGCTTTATTGTGTCAAGTTTCAAAGAGCTAGCACAAACCGTGTTTGATTTAGAGTTCCAAATACATGTATCCCTATAGGAGAAAACAGAGTGAAACCTCAAAATGAAACCGGTTACTGCCAACGAACGGTTTCACCTAGAAGAACGAGATTTGGCGAGCCAAGTGGGATTGGTGTACTGATCATTACCTGAACGTTTCATCAAGATTGGTTGAAAAAGTGTGTGCTGAGATTTCAGGCAACTCGTAGTTTTTTGGAAGCTTGGCAGGCCCTTTCCATGAAAGTGATTCTCGCCAGTCTCTGCTTAGGGCTACATCAACAGCAAACAAATCATAGAGATAGAACTTGAAACTGGTTTATTGTGTCAAGTTTCAAAGAGCTAGCACAAACCGTGTTTGATTTAGAGTTCCAAATACATGTATCCCTATAGGAGAAAACAGAGTGAAACCTCAAAATGAAACCGGTTACTGCCAACGAACGGTTTCACCTAGAAAAACGAGATTTGTCGACCCAAGTGGGATTGGTGTACTGATCATTACCTGAAAGTTTCATCAAGATTGGGTGAAAAAGTGTGTGCTGAGATTTCAGGCAACTTATACTTTTTTGGAAGCTTGGCAGGCCCTTTCCATGAAAGTGATTCTCGCCAGTCTCTGCTTAGGGCTACATCAACAGCAAACAAACCATAGAGATAGAACTTGAAACTGCTTTATGGTGTCAAGTTTCAAAGAGCTAGCACAAACCGTGTTTGATTTAGAGTTCCAAATACATGTATCCCTATAGGAGAAAACAGAGTGAAACCTCAAAATGAAACCGGTTACTGCCAACGAACGGTTTCACCTAGAAGAACGAGATTTGGCGAGCCAAGTAGGATTGGTGTACTGATCATTACCTGAAAGTTTCATCAAGATTGGGTGAAAAAGTGTGTGCTGAGATTTCAGGCAACTCGTAGTTTTTTGGAAGCTTGGCAGGCCCTTTCCATGAAAGTGATTCTCGCCAGTCTCTGCTTAGGGCTACATCAACAGCAAACAAACCGTAGAGATAGAACTTGAAACTGCTTTATGGTGTCAAGTTTCAAAGAGCTAGCACAAACCGTGTTTGATTTAGATTTCCAAATACATGTATCCCTATAGGAGAAAACAGAGTGAAACCTCAAAATGAAACCGGTTACTGCCAACGAACGGTTTCACCTAGAAGAACGAAATTTGGCGAGCCAAGTGGGATTGGTGTAGTGATCATTACCTGAAAGTTTCATCAAGATTGGGTGAAAAAGTGTGTGCTGAGATTTCAGGCAACTCGTAGTTTTTTGGAAGCTTGGCAGGCCCTTTCCATGAAAGTGATTCTCGCCAGTCTCTGCTTAGGGCTACATCAACAGCAAACAAACCATAGAGATAGAACTTGAAACTGCTTTATGTTGTCAAGTTTCAAAGAGCTAGCACAAACCGTGTTTGATTTAGAGTTCCAAATACATGTATCCCTATAGGAGAAAACAGAGTGAAACCTCAAAATGAAACCGGTTATTGCCAACGAACGGTTTCACCTAGAAGAACGACATTTGGCGAGCCAAGTGGGATTGGTGTACTGATCATTACCTGAAAGTTTCATCAAGATTGGGTGAAAAAGTGTGTGCTGAGATTTCAGGCAACTCGTAGTTTTTTGGAAGCTTGGCAGGCCCTTTCCATGAAAGTGATTCTCGCCAGTCTCTGCTTAGGGCTACATCAACAGCAACAAACCATAGAGATAGAACTTGAAACTGCTTTATGATGTCAAGTTTCAAAGAGCTAGCACAAACCGTGTTTGATTTAGAGTTCCAAATACATGTATCCCTATAGGAGAAAACAGAGTGAAACCTCAAAATGGAACCGGTTACTGCAAACGAACGGTTTCACCTAGAAGAACGAGATTTGGCGAGCCAAGTGGGATTGGTGTACTGATCATTACCTGAAAGTTTCATCAAGATTGGGTGAAAAAGTGTGTGCTGAGATTTCAGGCAACTCGTAGTTTTTTGGAAGCTTGGCATTCACTTTCCATGAAAGTGATTCTCGCAGTCTCTGCTTAGGGCTACATCAACAGCAAACAAACCATAGAGATAGAACTTGAAACTGCTTTATTGTGTCAAGTTTCAAAGAGCTAGCACAAACCGTGTTTGATTTAGAGTTCCAAATACATGTATCCCTATAGGAGAAAACAGAGTGAAACCTCAAAATGAAACCGGTTACTGCCAACGAACGGTTTCACCTAGAAGAACGAGATTTGGCGAGCCAAGTGGGATTGGTGTACTGATCATTACCTGAATGTTTCATCAAGATTGGTTGAAAAAGTGTGTGCTGAGATTTCAGGCAACTCGTAGTTTTTTGGAAGCTTGGCAGGCCCTTTCCATGAAAGTGATTCTCGCCAGTCTCTGCTTAGGGCTACATCAACAGCAAACAAATCATAGAGATAGAACTTGAAACTGGTTTATTGTGTCAAGTTTCAAAGAGCTAGCACAAACCGTGTTTGATTTAGAGTTCCAAATACATGTATCCCTATAGGAGAAAACAGAGTGAAACCTCAAAATGAAACCGGTTACTGCCAACGAACGGTTTCACCTAGAAAAACGAGATTTGTCGACCCAAGTGGGATTGGTGTACTGATCATTACCTGAAAGTTTCATCAAGATTGGGTGAAAAAGTGTGTGCTGAGATTTCAGGCAACTTATAGTTTTTTGGAAGCTTGGCAGGCCCTTTCCATGAAAGTGATTCTCGCCAGTCTCTGCTTAGGGCTACATCAACAGCAAACAAACCATAGAGATAGAACTTGAAACTGCTTTATGGTGTCAAGTTTCAAAGAGCTAGCACAAACCGTGTTTGATTTAGAGTTCCAAATACATGTATCCCTATAGGAGAAAACAGAGTGAAACCTCAAAATGAAACCGGTTACTGCCAACGAACGGTTTCACCTAGAAGAACGAGATTTGGCGAGCCAAGTAGGATTGGTGTACTGATCATTACCTGAAAGTTTCATCAAGATTGGGTGAAAAAGTGTGTGCTGAGATTTCAGGCAACTCGTAGTTTTTTGGAAGCTTGGCAGGCCCTTTCCATGAAAGTGATTCTCGCCAGTCTCTGCTTAGGGCTACATCAACAGCAAACAAACCGTAGAGATAGAACTTGAAACTGCTTTATGGTGTCAAGTTTCAAAGAGCTAGCACAAACCGTGTTTGATTTAGATTTCCAAATACATGTATCCCTATAGGAGAAAACAGAGTGAAACCTCAAAATGAAACCGGTTACTGCCAACGAACGGTTTCACCTAGAAGAACGAAATTTGGCGAGCAAAGTGGGATTGGTGTAGTGATCATTACCTGAAAGTTTCATCAAGATTGGGTGAAAAAGTGTGTGCTGAGATTTCAGGCAACTCGTAGTTTTTTGGAAGCTTGGCAGGCCCTTTCCATGAAAGTGATTCTCGCCAGTCTCTGCTTAGGGCTACATCAACAGCAAACAAACCATAGAGATAGAACTTGAAACTGCTTTATGTTGTCAAGTTTCAAAGAGCTAGCACAAACCGTGTTTGATTTAGAGTTCCAAATACATGTATCCCTATAGGAGAAAACAGAGTGAAACCTCAAAATGAAACCGGTTACTGCCAACGAACGGTTTCACCTAGAAGAACGACATTTGGCGACCCAAGTGGGATTGGTGTACTGATCATTACCTGAAAGTTTCATCAAGATTGGGTGAAAAAGTGTGTGCTGAGATTTCAGGCAACTCGTAGTTTTTTGGAAGCTTGGCAGGCCCTTTCCATGAAAGTGATTCTCGCCAGTCTCTGCTTAGGGCTACATCAACAGCAACAAACCATAGAGATAGAACTTGAAACTGCTTTATGATGTCAAGTTTCAAAGAGCTAGCACAAACCGTGTTTGATTTAGAGTTCCAAATACATGTATCCCTATAGGAGAAAACAGAGTGAAACCTCAAAATGGAACCGGTTACTGCAAACGAACGGTTTCACATAGAAGAACGAGATTTGGCGAGCCAAGTGGGATTGGTGTACTGATCATTACCTGAAAGTTTCATCAAGATTGGGTGAAAAAGTGTGTGCTGAGATTTCAGGCAACTCGTAGTTTTTTGGAAGCTTGGCATTCACTTTCCATGAAAGTGATTCTCGCAGTCTCTGCTTAGGGCTACATCAACAGCAAACAAACCATAGAGATAGAACTTGAAACTGCTTTATGGTGTCAAGTTTCAAAGAGCTAGCACAAACCGTGTTTGATTTAGAGTTCCAAATACATGTATCCCTATAGGAGAAAACAGAGTGAAACCTCAAAATGAAACCGGTTACTGCCAACGAATGGTTTCACCTAGAAGAACGACATTTGGCGAGCCAAGTGGGATTGGTGTACTGATCATTACCTGAAAGTTTCATCAAGATTGGGTGAAAAAGTGTGTGCTGAGATTTCAGGCAACTCGTAGTTTTTTGGAAGCTTGGCAGGCCCTTTCCATGAAAGTGATTCTCGCCAGTCTCTGCTTAGGGCTACATCAACAGCAAACAAACCATAGAGATAGAACTTGAAACTGCTTTATGGTGTCAAGTTTCAAAGAGCTAGCACAAACCGTGTTTGATTTAGAGTTCCAAATACATGTATCCCTATAGGAGAAAACAGAGTGAAACCTCAAAATGAAACCGGTTACTGCCAACGAACGGTTTAACATAGAAGAACGAGATTTGGCGAGCCAAGTGGGATTGGTGTACTGATCATTACCTAAAAGTTTCATCAAGATTGGGTGAAAAAGTGTGTGCAGAGATTTCAGGCAACTCGTAGTTTTTTGGAAGCTTGGCAGGCCCTTTCCATGAAAGTGATTCTCGCCAGTCTCTGCTTAGGGCTACATCAACAGCAAACAAACCATAGAGATAGAACTTGAAACTGCTTTATTGTGTCAAGTTTCAAAGAGCTAGCACAAACCGTGTTTGATTTAGAGTTTCAAATACATGTATCCCTATAGGAGAAAACAGAGTGAAACCACAAAATGAAACCGGTTACTGCCAACGAACGGTTTCACCTAAAAGAACGAAATTTGGCGAGCCAAGTGGGATAGGTGTACTGATCATTACCTGAAAGTTTCATCAAGATTGGGTGAAAAAGTGTGTGCTGAGATTTCAGGCAACTCGTAGTTTTTTGGAAGCTTGGCAGGCCATTTCCATGAAAGTGATTCTCGCCAGTCTCTGCTTAGGGCTACATCAACAGCAAACAAACCATAGAGATAGAACTTGAAACTGCTTTATTGTGTCAAGTTTCAAAGAGCTAGCACAAACCGTGTTTGATTTAGAGTTCCAAATACATGTATCCCTATAGGAGAAAACAGAGTGAAACCTCAAAATGAAACCGGTTACTGCCAACGAACGGTTTCACCTAGAAGAACGAAATTTGGCGAGCCAAGTGAAATTGGTGTACTGATCATAACCAGAAAGTTTCATCAAGATTGGGTTTAAAAGTGTGTGCTGAGATTTCAGGCAACTCGTAGTTTTTTGGAAGCTTGGCAGGCCCTTTCCATGAAAGTGATTCTCACCAGTCTCTGCTTAGGGCTACATCAACAGCAAACAAACCATAGAGATAGAACTTGAAACTGCTTTATGGTGTCAAGTTTCAAAGAGCTAGCACAAACCGTGTTTGATTTAGAGTTCCAAATACATGTATCCCTATAGGAGAAAACAGAGTGAAACCTCAAAATGAAACCGGTTACTGCCAACGAACGGTTTCACCTAGAAGAACGAAACTTGGCGAGCCAAGTGGGATTGGTGTACTGATCATAACTAGAAAGTTTCATCAAGATTGGGTGAAAAAGTGTGTGCTGAGATTTCAGGCAACTCGTAGTTTTTTGGAAGCTTGGCAGGCCCTTTCCATGAAAGTGATTCTCGCCAGTCTCTGCTTAGGGCTACATCAACAGCAAACAAACCATACAAATAGAACTTGAAACTGCTTTATTGTGTCAAGTTTCAAAGAGCTAGCACAAACCGTGTTTGATTTAGAGTTCCAAATACATGTATCCCTATAGTAGAAAACAGAGTGAAACCTCAAAATGAAACCGGTTACTGCCAACGAACGGTTTCACCTAGAAGAACGAGATTTGGCGAGCCAAGTGGGATTGGTGTACTGATCATTACCTGAAAGTTTCATCAAGATTGGTTGAAAAAGTGTGTGCTGAGATTTCAGGCAACTCGTAGTTTTTTGGAAGCTTGGCAGGCCCTTTCCATGAACGTGATTCTCGCCAGTCTCTCCTTAGGGCTACATCAACAGCAAACAAACCATACAAATAGAACTTGAAACTGCTTTATTGTGTCAAGTTTCAAAGAGCTAGCACAAACCGTGTTTGATTTAGAGTTCCAAATACATGTATCCCTATAGGAGAAAACAGAGTGAAACCTCAAAATGAAACCGGTTACTGCCAACGAACGGTTTCACCTAGAAGAACGAAATTTGGCGAGCCAAGTGGGATTGGTGTACTGATCATTACCTGAAAGTTTCATCAAGATTGGGTGAAAAAGTGTGTGCTGAGATTTCAGGCAACTCGTAGTTTTTTGGAAGCTTGGCAGGCCCTTTCCATGAAAGTGATTCTCGCCAGTCTCTGCTTAGGGCTACATCAACAGCAAACAAACCATAGAGATAGAACTTGAAACTGCTTTATTGTGTCAAGTTTCAAAGAGCTAGCACAAACCGTGTTTGATTTAGAGTTCCAAATACATGTATCCCTATAGGAGAAAACAGAGTGAAACCTCAAAATGAAACCGGTTACTGCCAACGAACGGTTTCACCTAGAAGAACGAAATTTGGCGAGCCAAGTGGGATTGGTGTACTGATCATAACCAGAAAGTTTCATCAAGATTGGGTGAAAAAGTGTGTGCTGAGATTTCAGGCAACTCGTAGTTTTTTGGAAGCTTGGCAGGCCCTTTCCATGAAAGTGATTCTCGCCAGTCTCTGCTTAGGGCTACATCAACAGCAAACAAACCATACAGATAGAACTTGAAACTGCTTTATGGTGTCAAGTTTCAAAGAGCTAGCACAAACCGTGTTTGATTTAGAGTTCCAAATACATGTATCCCTATAGGAGAAAACAGAGTGAAACCTCAAAATGAAACCGGTTACTGCCAACGAACGGTTTCACCTAGAAGAACGAAATTTGGCGAGCCAAGTGGGATTGGTGTACTCATCATTACCTGAAAGTTTCATCAAGATTGGGTGAAAAAGTGTGTGCTGAGATTTCAGGAAACTCGTAGTTTTTTGGAAGCTTGGCAGGCCCTTTCCATGAAAGTGATTCTCGCCAGTCTCTGCTTAGGGCTACATCAACAGCAAACAAACCATAGAGATAGAACTTGAAACTGCTTTATTGTGTCAAGTTTCAAAGAGCTAGCACAAACCGTGTTTGATTTAGAGTTCCAAATACATGTATCCCTATAGGAGAAAACAGAGTGAAACCTCAAAATAAAACCGGTTACTGCCAACGAACGGTTTCACCTAGAAGAACGAAATTTGGCGAGCCAAGTGGGATTGGTGTACTGATCATTACTTGAAAGTTTCATCAAGATTGGGTGAAAAAGTGTGTGCTGAGATTTCAGGCAACTCGTAGTTTTTTGGAAGCTTGGCAGGCCCTTTCCATGAAAGTGATTCTCGCCAGTCTCTGCTTAGGGCTACATCAACAGCAAACAAACCATAGAGATAGAACTTGAAACTGCTTTATTGTGTCAAGTTTCAAAGAGCTAGCACAAACCGTGTTTGATTTAGAGTTCCAAATAGATGTATCCCTATAGGAGAAAACAGAGTGAAACCTCAAAATGAAACCGGTTACTGCCAACGAACGATTTCACCTAGAAGAACGAGATTTCGCAAGCCAAGTGGGATTGGTGTACTGATCATTACCTGAATGTTTCATCAAGATTGGGTGAAAAAGTGTGTGCTGAGATTTCAGGCAACTCGTAGTTTTTTGGAAGCTTGGCAGGACCTTTCCATGAAAGTGATTCTCACCAGTCTCTGCTTAGGGCTACATCAACAGCAAACAAACCATAGAGATAGAACTTGAAACTGCTTTATGGTGTCAAGTTTCAAAGAGCTCGCACAAACCGTGTTTGATTTAGAGTTCCAAATACATGTATCCCTATAGGAGAAAACAGAGTGAAACCTCAAAATGAAACCGGTTACTGCCAACGAACGGTTTCACCTAGAAGAACGAGATTTGGCGAGCCAAGTAGGATTGGTGTACTGATCATTACCTGAAAGTTTCATCAAGATTGGGTGAAAAAGTGTGTGCTGAGATTTCAGGCAACTCGTAGTTTTTTGGAAGCTTGGCAGGCCCTTTCCATGAAAGTGATTCTCGCCAGTCTCTGCTTAGGGCTACATCAACAGCAAACAAACCATAGAGATAGAACTTGAAACTGCTTTATTGTGTCATCTTTCAAAGAGCTAGCACAAACCATGTTTGATTTAGAGTTCCAAATACATGTATCCCTATAGGAGAAAACAGAGTGAAACCTCAAAATGAAACCGGTTAATGCCAACGAACGGTTTCACCTAGAAGAACGACATTTGGCGAGCCAAGTGGGATTGGTGTACTGATCATTACCTGAAAGTTTCATCAAGATTGGGTGAAAAAGTGTGTGCTGAGATTTCAGGCAACTCCTAGTTTTTTGGAAGCTTGGCAGGCCCTTTCCATGAAAGTGATTCTCGCCAGTCTCTGCTTAGGGCTACATCAACAGCAAACAAACCATAGAGATAGAACTTGAAACTGCTTTATTGTGTCAAGTTTCAAAGAGCTAGCACAAACCGTGTTTGATTTAGAGTTCCAAATACATGTATCCCTATAGGAGAAAACAGAGTGAAACCTCAAAATGAAACCGGTTACTGCCAACGAATGGTTTCACCTAGAAGAACGAAACTTGGCGAGCCAAGTGGGATTGGTGTACTGATCATTACCTAAAAGTTTCATCAAGATTGGGTGAAAAAGTGTGTGCAGAGATTTCAGGCAACTCGTAGTTTTTTGGAAGCTTGGCAGGCCCTTTCCATGAAAGTGATTCTCGCCAGTCTCTGCTTAGGGCTACATCAACAGCAAACAAACCATAGAGATAGAACTTGAAACTGCTTTATTGTGTCAAGTTTCAAAGAGCTAGCACAAACCGTGTTTGATTTAGAGTTTCAAATACATGTATCCCTATAGGAGAAAACAGAGTGAAACCACAAAATGAAACCGGTTACTGCCAACGAACGGTTTCACCTAAAAGAACGAAATTTGGCGAGCCAAGTGGGATAGGTGTACTGATCATTACCTGAAAGTTTCATCAAGATTGGGTGAAAAAGTGTGTGCTGAGATTTCAGGCAACTCGTAGTTTTTTGGAAGCTTGGCAGGCCATTTCCATGAAAGTGATTCTCGCCAGTCTCTGCTTAGGGCTACATCAACAGCAAACAAACCATAGAGATAGAACTTGAAACTGCTTTATTGTGTCAAGTTTCAAAGAGCTAGCACAAACCGTGTTTGATTTAGAGTTCCAAATACATGTATCCCTATAGGAGAAAACAGAGTGAAACCTCAAAATGAAACCGGTTACTGCCAACGAACGGTTTCACCTAGAAGAACGACATTTGGCGAGCCAAGTGGGATTGGTGTACTGATCATTACCTGAAAGTTTCATCAAGATTGGGTGAAAAAGTGTGTGCTGAGATTTCAGGCAACTCGTAGTTTTTTTGAAGCTTGGCAGGCCCTTTCCATGAAAGTGATTCTCGCCAGTCTCTGCTTAGGGCTACATCAACAGCAAACAAACCATAGAGATAGAACTTGAAACTGCTTTATGGTGTCAAGTTTCAAAGAGCTAGCACAAACCGTGTTTGATTTAGAGTTCCAAATACATGTATCCCTAAAGGAGAAAACAGAGTGAAACCTCAAAATGAAACCGGTTACTGCCAACGAACGGTTTCACCTAGAAGAACGAAATTTGGCGAGCCATGTGGGATTGGTGTACTGATCATTACCTGAAAGTTTCATCAAGATTGGGTGAAAAAGTGTGTGCTGAGATTTCAGGCAACTCATAGTTTTTTGGAAGCTTGGCAGGCCCTTTCCATGAAAGTGATTCTCGCCAGTCTCTGCTTAGGGCTACATCAACAGCAAACAAACCATAGAGATAGAACTTGAAACTGCTTTATTGTGTCAAGTTTCAAAGAGCTAGCACAAACCGTGTTTGATTTAGAGTTCCAAATACATGTATCCCTATAGGAGAAAACAGAGTGAAACCTCAAAATGAAACCGGTTACTGCCAACGAACGGTTTCACCTAGAAGAACGAGATTTGGCGAGCCAAGTGGGATTGGTGTACTGATCATTACCTGAACGTTTCATCAAGATTGGTTGAAAAAGTGTGTGCTGAGATTTCAGGCAACTCGTAGTTTTTTGGAAGCTTGGCAGGCCCTTTCCATGAAAGTGATTCTCGCCAGTCTCTGCTTAGGGCTACATCAACAGCAAACAAATCATAGAGATAGAACTTGAAACTGGTTTATTGTGTCAAGTTTCAAAGAGCTAGCACAAACCGTGTTTGATTTAGAGTTCCAAATACATGTATCCCTATAGGAGAAAACAGAGTGAAACCTCAAAATGAAACCGGTTACTGCCAACGAACGGTTTCACCTAGAAAAACGAGATTTGTCGACCCAAGTGGGATTGGTGTACTGATCATTACCTGAAAGTTTCATCAAGATTGGGTGAAAAAGTGTGTGCTGAGATTTCAGGCAACTTATACTTTTTTGGAAGCTTGGCAGGCCCTTTCCATGAAAGTGATTCTCGCCAGTCTCTGCTTAGGGCTACATCAACAGCAAACAAACCATAGAGATAGAACTTGAAACTGCTTTATGGTGTCAAGTTTCAAAGAGCTAGCACAAACCGTGTTTGATTTAGAGTTCCAAATACATGTATCCCTATAGGAGAAAACAGAGTGAAACCTCAAAATGAAACCGGTTACTGCCAACGAACGGTTTCACCTAGAAGAACGAGATTTGGCGAGCCAAGTAGGATTGGTGTACTGATCATTACCTGAAAGTTTCATCAAGATTGGGTGAAAAAGTGTGTGCTGAGATTTCAGGCAACTCGTAGTTTTTTGGAAGCTTGGCAGGCCCTTTCCATGAAAGTGATTCTCGCCAGTCTCTGCTTAGGGCTACATCAACAGCAAACAAACCGTAGAGATAGAACTTGAAACTGCTTTATGGTGTCAAGTTTCAAAGAGCTAGCACAAACCGTGTTTGATTTAGATTTCCAAATACATGTATCCCTATAGGAGAAAACAGAGTGAAACCTCAAAATGAAACCGGTTACTGCCAACGAACGGTTTCACCTAGAAGAACGAAATTTGGCGAGCCAAGTGGGATTGGTGTAGTGATCATTACCTGAAAGTTTCATCAAGATTGGGTGAAAAAGTGTGTGCTGAGATTTCAGGCAACTCGTAGTTTTTTGGAAGCTTGGCAGGCCCTTTCCATGAAAGTGATTCTCGCCAGTCTCTGCTTAGGGCTACATCAACAGCAAACAAACCATA
>NW_027524727.1:0-28732 GCF_052094955.1 Ictidomys tridecemlineatus
TCTCTGCACGATCCTTCTGCACCCTAGTCTAAAAGCACTTCTCTCTGTAACAGTCTACCTGCACCTCAGTCTACAACCTCTGCTCTCTGTAAGATCCTTCAGCAATCCAGTCTCCATACACTACTCTCTATAACAGTCCTTCTGCACCGCAGTCTCCAACCTCTCCTCTCTGTAACAGGCCTTCTGCAGGCCAGTCTCCAAACTCTACTCTCTGTAGCAGGCCTAGGAACCCCAGTCTCCAAAATCTGCTCTCTGCAACGATTCTTATGCACCCCAGTCTCCAAACTTGCTCTCTGCAATGATCCTAGAGTACCCCAGTCTCTAACCTCTGATCTCTGCAACAGTGCTTTTGCACCTCAGTCTCCAAATTCTGCTCTCTGTAACATCCTCCTGCACCCCTGTATCCAACCTCTGCTCTCTGTAACAGTCCTTCTGCATCTTAGTCTCCAAACTCTGCTCTCTTTTACAGGCCTTCCACACCTCAGGCTCCAAACTCTGCTCTATGCAACAGTCCTCTGCACCCCAGTCTCCATCCTATGCTCTCTAAAACAGTCCTTCTGCACCCTAGTTACCAACATCTGCACTCTGTAACAGTCCTCCTGCAGCCCAGTTTCCAACATCTGCTCTCTGAAACACTTCTGCTCCTCAGTCTGAAAACTCTGCTCTCTGCAAAAACTCTTATGCACCCCAGTCTCCTACCTCTGCCCTCTGTAACAGTCGTTCTGCACAACAGTCTTTTAACTCTGCTCTCTGTAACAGAACTTATGCACTCCATTCTTCAACCACTTCTCTCTTCAACGATTCTTCTCCACCCTAGTCTCCAACATCTCTCTCTGCAACAGTCCTTTGCACCCCAGTCTCCGAACTCTGCTCTCTGTAAGATCCATCTAAACCCCAGTCTCCAACCTCTGCTCTCTGTAAATGTCCTTCTTCACCCCAGTCATCAAACTCTGCTCTCTGTTACAGTCCTTCTTAACCACAGTCTCCAATATCTGCTCTCTGCAACAGTACTTCTCCACCCCTGTCTCCAAACTCTGCTCTCTGCAACGATCCTTCTGGACCCCAGTCTCCAACGTTTGCTCTCTGCAACAGTCCTTCTGCACCACAGTCTTTAACCTCTTCTCTCTGTAATATTCTTCTGCACTCCAGTTTCCAGACTCTGCTCTTTGTAACATTATTTCTCCACCCCAGTCTCCAACCTCTGTCCTCTGAACATTACTTCTGCTCTCCAGACTCCAAGATCTGCTCTCTGTAACAGTCCTTCTGTACCCGAGTCGTTAACCTGTGCTCTTTGTAAGGGTCCATCTACACCCCAGTCTCCAAACTCTGCTTTTTGTATCAGTCTGTCTGAACCCCAGTCTCTAACCTCTGTTCTCTTTATCTAACCGTGTGCACCTCAGTCTCCAACCTGTGCTCTATGTAAGAATCCTTCTGCACCCCAGTCTCCAACCTCTGCTCACGGTAACAGTCTTTCTGCACCCAAATTTCCAAACTCTGCTTCCTGTAAAAGTCCTTCTGAACCTGAGTCTCCAAACTATCCTATGTTTAACAGTTCTTCTACACCTCAGTTTCCAACGTCTGCTCTTTGTAACCATTATTGTTGACCTCAGTCTGAATCCTCTGCTCTCTGCACGATCCTTCTGCACCCCAGTCTCAAACCACTGCTCTCTGTAACAGTCCACCTGCACCTCAGTCTCCAAGCTCTGTTGTCTGTAAGATCCTTCAGCAACCAAGTCTCCAAACTCTGCTCTCTATAACAGTCCTTCTGCACCCCAGTCTCCAAACTCTCCTCTTTGCAACAGTCGTTCTGCACCCCAGTCTCGAACACCTGCTCTCTGCAACAGTACTTCTGAACCTCAGTCTGAAAACTCTGCTCCCTTAAAGCACCCTTCGGCACGCCAGTCTCCTAATTCTGCTCTCTTTAAGAGTCCTTCTGCACCTCATTCTTTCAACTCTGCTCTCTGTAAGATCCTTCTACAACCCAGTCTTTAAATTCTGCACTCTGTAACAGTCTTTCTGCACAACAGTCTTCAAACTCTTCTCTCTGTAACAGGACTTCTGCAACCCAGTCTTAAATCTCTGCTCTCTGTAACAGTTCTTCTGTACTGCAGTTTCCAAACTCTTCTCTCTGTAATGGTCCTTCTGCACCCTACTCTCCAACCTCTGCTTTCTCTATCAGTCCTTCTATACCCAAGTCTTTAACCTCTACACTCTGCAACAGTCCTTCTGCACCTAAGTCTCCAACCTTTTCTCTTTGCAAAGGTCTTTCTGCACCTCAGTCTTCAACATCTGCTCTCTGTAACAGTCCTTCTGCACCCCAGTACCCACCCTCATGTCTCTGCAACGATCCTTTTACACACAAGTCTCCAAACTATGCTCTCTGCAACAGTTCTTCTGCACCCCAGTCTCCAACATCTGCTCTCTGCAACAGTTTTTCTAAACCTCATTCTGAAAAATCAGCTCTCTGCAAAGATTCTTGTGGACCAAAGACTACAACCTCTGCTCTCTCTGACAGTCCTTCAGCACCTCAGTCACCAACCTCTGCTCTCTGTAAGATCCTTATGCCACCCAGTCTCCAAACGCTGCTCTATGTTACAGGCCTTCTGCTCCCCAGTCTCCAAGCTCTTCTCTGTGTAAGAGGTATTCTGCACCTCAGTCTCCAACCTCTTCTCTCTGCAACAATCTTTCTGCACCCCATTCTCCAACCTCTGCTCTCTGCAACAGTCCTATTGCACCCCAGTCTCCAACCTCTGCTCTCTGCAACAGTACATCTGTACCACAGTCTCCAACCTCTATTCTCTGTAACGGTCCTTCTGCACCCCAGTCTCCAAACTCTGCTTTCTGTATCCGTCGTTCTGCACCCCAGGCTTCAACCTCTGCTCTCTGTAACAGTCATTCCCTGCAGTCTCCTACCTCTGCAACAGTCCTTCTGCACCCCAGTCTGGAAACACTGCTCTCTGCACAGTTCTTATGCACCCAGTCTCCAACCTATGCTCTCTTCAACAGTCCTTCTGCACCTCAGTCTCCAAACACTGCTGGCTGTAACAGTTTTTCTGCACCTCAGTCTTCAACAACTGCTCTCTGCAACAGGCCTTCTGCACCCCAGTCTCCAACCTCTGCTCTTTAGAACAGTCCTTCTATACCCCAGTCTCCATAATCTACTCTCTGCAACGATCCTTCTGCACACCAGTCTCCAACGTCTGCTCTCTGTAACAATCCTTCTGCACCCCAGTCTCCCAACTTTTCTCTCTGTAAGAGCCTTCTGCTCCCCAGTCTCCAAACTCTACACTCAGTATCAGTCCTTTTGCACCCCAGTCTCCAAACACTGCTCCCTGTAACAGTTTTTCTGCACCTTAGTCTTAAACAACTGCTCTCTGCAACAGTCCTTCTGCACCCCAGTCTCCAACCTCTGCTCTTTAGAACAGTCCTTCTATACCCCAGTCTCCATAATCTACTCTCTGCAACGATCCTTCTGCACCCAAGTTTCCAAACTGTGCTCTCTGTAACATTCCTTCTGCACCCCAGTCTCCAACGTCTGCCCTCTGCAGTGGTACCTCTGCACCCCAGTCTCCAACCTTGTTCTCTAAAACAGTTCTTCTGTACCGCAGTCTTCATCCTCTGTTCTCTGTAAGGGTCCTTCTGCACCCCAGTATCCAACCTCTGCTTTCTGTATCAGTCCTTCGGAACCACAGTCTCCAAACTCTGCTCTCTGTAACAGTCCTTCTGCAACTCACTCTTCAGCCTCTGCTCTCTGCAACAGTCCTTCTTCACACCAGTCTTAAACCTCTGCTCTCTGCAACAGTCTTTCTGAACCCCAGTCTCCAACATCTCCTCTCTGCAACAGTCCTTCTCCACCCCAGTCTCCATCATCTGCTCTCTGAAACAGTCCTTCTGTACTGCAGTTTCCAAACTCTTCTCTCTGTTACGGTCCTTCTGCACCCCACTCTCTAATCTCTGCTTTCTTTATCAGTTCTTCTGCACTCAGGTCTCCAACCTCTGCTCTCTGTAATAGTCCTTCTGCACCTCAGTCTCCAACGTCTACTCTCTGCAACAGTCCTTCGGCACCCCAGTCTCCAACCTCTGCTCTCTGTTATAGTCCTTCTGTACTACAGTCTCCAAATTCTTCTCTCTGTAATGGTCCTTCTGGACCCCAGTCTCCAAACTGTGCTTTCTGTATCAGTCCTTCTGCACCCTGTTTTCTAAACTCTGCTTTCTGTAACAGTCCTTCTGCAACTCAGACTACAATTTCTGCTCTCTGCAACAGTCCTTCTGCGCCCTAATCTCCAAACTCTGTTCTCAGCAACAGCCCTTCTGCACCTCAGTGTCCAAACTCTGCTTTCTGTAACATCCTTCTGAAACCCAGTCTTCAACCTCTGCTTTCTGCAATGGTTTTTCTGCACCAAAGCCTCTAACCTCTGTTCTCTTTCTGCAATGGTTATTCTGCACCACAGTCTCCAACCTCTGCTCTCTGTAACAGTCCTTCTGTACCACAGTCTCCAACCTCTGTTCTCTGTAAGGGTCCTTCTGCACCCCAGTCTCCAACCACTGCTTTCTGTATCAGTCCTTTTGCACCACATTCTCCAAACTCTGTTCTTTGTAACAGTCCTTCTGCACCTCAGTCTGCAACCTCTGCTCTTTGCAATAGTACTTTTGAATCCCAGTCTCTAACCTCTGCTCTCTGCAACAGTCCATCTGCACAACAGTCACTAACCTCTGCTTTCTGTAACAGTTTTTCTGCACCTCAGTCTCCAACCTCTGATTTCCTCAGCAGTACTTCCCCACTCTAGTCTACAACCTCTGCTCTCAGTAACAGTCCTGCTGCACCTCAGTCTGAAAACTCTTCTCTCTAGAACAATCCTTTTGCATCTCAGTCTCAAACCTCTTCTCTGTGTAACAGTCCTATGTACCTCAGTCTCCAACCTTTTGTCTCTGTAAGATCCTTTTGCAACCCACTCTTTAAACTCTGCTCTCTGTAACTATCCTTCTGCACCCCAGTCTCCAAGCACTGCTCTCTGTAACAGGCCTTCTGCATCACAATCTCCAACCTATGCTCTCTATAACAGGCCTTTTGACCCCAGTCTCCAAACTCTTCTCTCTTCAACTATCATTCTGCACCCCAGTCTCTAACTTCTGCTCTCTGCACCAGTCCTCCTGAACCCCAGTCTCAAACCTATGCTGTCTGTAAGATCCTTCTGCAAACCTGTCTCCAACCTCTGGTCTCTGTAAAAGTACTTCTGAAAAGCAGTCTCGAAACTCTACTCTTTGTAAGGGTCCTTCTGCATTTCAATCTCCAATCTTTGCTCTCTGCAACACTTCTTCTGCAACCCAGTCTCCAATATTTGCTGTGTGCAATAGATTTTCTGCACATGAGTCTCCAAACTGTGCTCTCTGTAAAAGTCCTCTGCACCCCAGTCTTCAATCTGTGCTTTCTGTAAAAGTCCTTCTGCACCACAGTCTCCAATCTCTACTCTCTATAACGATCCTTCTGCACCGAAGTCTCCAAAATCTGCTCTCTGCAACAATCCTTCTGCACCCCAGTCTCCAAAGTCTGCTCTTTGTAACAGTCCTTCTGCACCACAGTCTCCAAACTCTGGTCTCTGCAACAGTCCTTAAGCACCCAACTCTCTTACATCTGCTCTCTGCAACAGTCCTTCTACACCCCAGTATACAAATTCTGCTCTCTGCAACAGTTCTTCTACCCCCTAGTCTCGATACTCTGCTCGCCGCAATGATCTTTCTGCACCCCAGACTCCAACCTTTGTTCTCTTAAACAGTTCTTCTTCACCCCAGTCTCCAACCTCTGCTCTCTGTAAGGGTCCTTATGCACTCCAGTATCCAACCTCTGCTTTCTGTATCAGTCGTTTTCCACCACAGTCTCGAAAATCTGCCCGCTGTAACAGTCCTTCTGCAACTCAGTCTGCAAACTCTGCTCTCTGCAACAGTCCTTCTGATCCTCAGTCTCCAACGTCTGCTTTCTGTAAGGGTCCTTAGGCACCTGAGGCTCCAACCTCTGCTTTCTGTATCAGTCCTTCTGCACCCCAGTCTCCAAACTCTTCTCTCTGTAACAGTGCTTCTGCACCTCAGTCTCCAACTTTTGCTCTCCTTAATATCTTTTTGCAACCCAGTATTCAAACTCTGCTTTCTGTACAAATCTTTCTGCACCCCAGTCTCCAAACTCTGGTCTCTGTAACAGTCCTTCTGCACCTCAGTCTCCTACCTCTGCTTTCAGAAGCACTCCTTCTGCACCCCAGTCTCCAAACTCTGCTTTCTGTATTAGTCAATCTGCACCCCAGTCTCCAACCTCTGGTCTCTGCAATGATCCTTCTGCACCCCAGTTTTCAACCTCTATTCTCTACAACACTTCTTCTGCACCCCAGTCTCCAAACATTGCTCTCTATAACAGTCTATCTGTTCTGCAGTATTGAACCTCTGTTTCCATTAAGGGTCCTTCTGCACCCGAGTTTTCAACCTCTGCTTTCTGTATCAGTCCTTCTGCACCAAAGTCGCAAAACTCTGCTCTGTAACAGTCCTTCTCCACCAGAGTCTGCAACCTCTGCACTCTGCAATTGTCCTACTGCACCCAGTCTCCAACCTCTGCTCTCTGCAAAAGTCCTTCTGCACCCCAGTCTCCAACATCTGCTCTCTACAACAGTCATTTTCCACCCCAGTCTCCAACCTATGCTCTCTCTAACAGTACTTTTGTACTGCAGTTTCCAAACTCTTCTCTCTGTAACGGTCCTTCTGCACCCCACTCTCCAACCTCTGCTTTCTCTATCAGTCTTTCTGCACTCAATCTCCAACCTGTGCTCTGTAACTGTCCTTCTGCATTTCAGTCTCTAATGTCTGCTAGCTACAATAGTCTTTCGGAACCCCAAACTTCAACCTCTGCTCTCTGCAACAGTCTTACATCCAAGTCTCCAACCTCTGCACTCTGCAACAGTCCTTCAGCACCTCAGTCTCCAACCTCTTCTCTTTGCAAATGTCTTTCTGCACCTCAGTCTTCAACATCTACTCTCTGTAACAGTCCTTCTGCACCTCAGTCGCCAACATCTGCTCTCTGTAAGATCCTTCTAAAAACCAGTCTCTAAACTCTGCTTTCTATAACAGTCCTTCTGCACCCCAGTCTCAAAATTCTGCAGTCTGTAAAACTTCTTCGGCACCCCAGTCTACACCCTATGTTCTCTGCAATGATCCTTCTACAGCCAAGTCGCCAACCTCTGGTCGCTGCAACAGTTCTTCTGCACCCCAGTCCCCTACATCTGCTCTCTGCAACAGTTTTTCTATACCTCATTCTGAAAACTCTGCTCTCTGAAAGGATCCTACTGGACCCAGTTTCCAACCTCGGCTCTCTCTGACAGTCCTTTGGCACCTCAGTCACCAACCTCTGCTCTCTGTAAGATCCTTATGCCACACAGTCTCCAAATTCTGCTGTGTGTTACATGTCATCTGCTACCCAGTCTCCAAGCTCTGCTCTTTGTAACAGGCCTTCTGCACCTCAGTATCCAACCTTTTCTCTATGCAACAATTCTTCTGGCCCCCATTCTCCAAACTCTGCTCTCTGCATCAGTCATATTGCACCCCAGTCTCCAACCTCTGCTCTCTGTAAGATCCTTCTATACACCTGTCTCAAACCTCTGCTCTCCTTATAAGTTCTTCTGTACAACAGTCTCTAACCTGTATTCTCTGTAACTGTCTTTCTGCACCCCAGTCTCCAAACACTGCACTCTGCACAGTACTTCTGCACCCTGTCTCCAAACTCTCCTCTCTGCGACAGTCCTTCTGCAGCTTAGTACCTAAACACTGATCTCTGTAACAGTTTTTCTACACCTCAGTCTTCAACAACTGCTCTCTGCAACAGTCCTTCTTCACCCCAGTCTCCAAACTCTGCTCTGTAGAACAGTCCTTCTATACACCAGTCTCCATAATCTACTCTCTGCAACGATCCTTATGCACCCCAGTGTTCAAAGTCTGCTCTCTGCAACAATCATTCTGCACCCCAGTCTCAAAAATTTCCTCTCTGTAAGATCGTTCTGGTCCCCAGTCACCAAACTCAGCTCTCAGTATTAGTCCTCCCAGTCTCCAAACACTGCTCTCTGTAACAGTTTTTCTGCACCTCAGTCTTCAACAACTGCTCTCTGCAACAGTCCTCCTGTACCCCAGTCTCCAATGTCTGCTCTCTAGAACAGTCCTTAAATACCACAGTCTCCATAATCTATTCTCTGCAACGATCCTTCTGCACCCCAGTCTCCAACGTCTTCTCTCTGCAACAATCGTTCTGCCCCCAAGTCTCCAAAAATTCCTCTTTTAAGATTCTTCTGCACCCCACTTTTCACACTCTGCTCTCTGTAACATTCCTTTTGCACCGCAGTCTCCAACGTCTGCCCTCTGGAATGGTCCCTATGCACCACAGTCTCCAACCTTGTTCTCTACAACAGTTTTTCTGTACCGCAGTCTCTAACCTCTGTTCTCTGTAATGGTCCTTCTGCACCCCAGTCTCCAAAATCTGCTTTCTGTATCAGTCCTTCTGCACCACAGTCTCCAACCTCTGCTCTCTGCAACAGTCCTTCTGCACCCCAGTATCCAACATCTGCTCTGCAACAGTCCTTATGCACACAGTCTCCAAAATCTGCTCTGTGTAACAGTCCTTCTGTACTGCAGTCTCCAAACTCTAATCTCTGTAATGGTCTTTTCGCATCCCAGTTTACAAACTCTGCTCTTTGTAACATTCCTTCTCCAACCGAGTCTCCAGTCTCTGCTTACTGCAACAGTCTTTCTGCATCCCAGTCTCCAAACTCTGCTCCCATGTAGCAGCCCTTCTGCACCTCAGTCTCCAAACTCTGCTCTCTGCAACAGTCCTTCTACACCCCAGTTGCCAACCTCTGCTCTCTGGAAGGATTCTTCTGCACCCCAGTCCCCAACGTCTACTCTCTGCAACAGTCCTTCTGCACCCGAGTCTCCAAACTCTGCTCACTGTAAGATCCTTCTGCAACCCGGTCTCCGAACTCTGCTCTCTGTAACAGTCCTTCTGCACCGCAGTCTGCAAACTCTGCTCCCTGTAACGGTCCTTCTGCACCCCAATCTCCAAACACTGCTTTCTGTATCAGTCCTTCTGCGCCACAGTCTCCAACGTCTGCTCTCTGCTACAGTCCTACTGAACCCCAGTCTTCATCATCTACTCTCTGCAACAGATCTTCTGCACCCCAGTCTCCAACCTCTGCTCTCTGTAACAGTCCTTCTGTACTGCAGACTCCAAACTTTTTTCTCTGTAATGGTCCTCCTGTACCCCAGTCTCCAAACTCTGCTTTCTGTATCATTCCTTCTGCACCCCGTCTAAATCCTCTGCACTCTGTAACAGTCCTTCTGCGCCTCAGTCTCCAACTTCTGCTCTCTGCAATAGTCCTTCTGCACCCAAATCTCCAACTTCTGCTCTATGCAACAGTCCTTCTGCACCTCAATATACAAACTCTGTTCTCTGTAACAATCCTTCTGCACCTCACTCTCCAAATTCTGCTCTCTGCAAAGGTCCTTCTTCACCCCACTCTCCAACCTCTGCTCGCTGTAATATGCTTCTTACCCCAGTGTCCAAACTTGTACTCTAAGGACAGTTCTTCCGCTCCCCAGTCTCCAACATCTGCTCTTTCTAAAAGTCTTTTTGCACCCCACTCTTCAATCTCAGCTCTCTGTTATGGCCCTTAAGCACCCCAGTCTCCAACCTCTGCTTTCTTACCAATGGGGCACCCCAGTCTCCAAACTCTGCTCTCTGCAACAATCCTTCTGCACCCCAGTCTCCTACATCTGCTCTCTACAACAGTCCTTCTGCAGCCCAGTCTCCAACCTCTGCTATCTTCAACGGTCCTTGTGCACCTCAGTCGCCAACCCCTTTTCTCTGCAACAGTCCTTCTGCACCCCAGTCTCCAAACTCGGCTCTCTCTAACAGTCCTTCTGAACCTCAGTCTCCAACCTCTGCTCTCTGCAACAATCCTTCTGCACCCCAGTGTCCTACGTCTACTCTCTACAACAGTCCTTCTGCACTCCAGTCTCCAACCTCTGCTCTCCGTAACAGTTCTTTTGCACCGCAGTCTCCAACCTCTGCTCTTTGTAATGGTCCTTCTGCACCCCAGTCTCTAAACTCTGCTTTCTGTATCACTCCTTCTGCACCTCAGTCTCCAACCTCTGCTCTCTGTAAAAGTTCTTCTGCACCTCAGTCTTCAAGCTCTGCTCTCTGCAATTGTCCATCTGTACGTCAGTATCCAACCTCTACTCTCTGTAACAGTCCTTATGCATCTCAGTATCCAACCTCTACTCTCAGAAAGATACTTTTGAAAACCAATCTCCAAAATCTGCTCTTTGTAACAGTTATTCTGCTCCCCTTCTCCAAACTCTGCTCTCTGTAACCAGGCTTTCTGCACCCAGTCTCCAACATCTCCTCTCTGGAACAGTCCTTCTGCACACAAATCTCCAAACTCTGCTCTCTGCAACAGTCCTTCTGCACCCCCAGTCTCCAAATCCTGCTCTCTGCATTAGTCATTCTGCACCTCAACTGAAAATTCTGCTCTCTTCCACGAGCCTTCTGCACCCCAGTCTTCAACCTCTGTTCCCTGCAACAGTTCTTCTGCATTCCAGTCTCCAACCTCTGCTCTCTGTAACAGTCCTTCTGCACCTAAGTCTTTAAATTTTGCTCTCTGCAAAAGTCCTTCTGAAACCCTGTCTCCAACCTCTTCTGTCTGCAACAATAATTCTGCACCCCAGTCTCCAACATCTGCTTTCTGTATCAGTCCTGCACCCAAGTCTCCAAAATCTGCTCTCTCTAACAGTCCTTCTTCACCTCAGTCTCTAACCTCTGCTCTCTGTAACACTTCTTCTGCACACGAGTCTTTAATCTCTGCTCTCTGCAACACTCCTTCTACACAACCAGTACCAAACCTCTGCTCCCTGTAAGATATTTCTGCACACCTGTATCCAACCTCTTATCTCTGTAATAGTCTTTCTTCATCCCCATCTCCAAACTCTGCTCTCTGTATCAGTCCTTCTGCACCACAGTCTACAACATCTGCTCTCTGTAACAGTCCTTCTGTACTGCAGTCTCCAACATCTGCTCTCTGTAACAGGCCTTTTGCACCCAAGTCTCCAACTCTGCTCTCTTTAACATTCCTTCTGCACCCCAGTCTCCAACCTCTGCTCTCTGCAACAGTCTTTCTGCACCAAGTTTACATACTTCACTCGCTGTATGATGCTTCTGAACCCCATTCTCCAAACTCTGCACTCTATATCAGTCCTTCTGCACCCCAGTCTTCAATCTCTGCTCTCTGCAACAGTGCTTCTTCACCTCAGTCTCCAAACTCTGCTCTATGTATTATGCTTCTGCACCCCTGACTAAAACATCTGTATCGGAACAGTCAATCTACACCTTAGTCTCCATAATCTGCTATACAACAGTCCTTTTAAACCCCAGTATCCCACCTATGATCTCTGTAAGATAATTCTGCACACCTGTCTCCAACCTCTGCTTTATGCAACAGTCCTTCTGCACCCCAGTCTCCAAAGTCTGCTCTCTGCAACAGTACTTCTACAACCCAGTATACAAACTCTGCTCTCTGCATCAGTCCTTCTACACCCCAGTCTCCATACTCTGCTCATCCCAATGATCCTTCTGCACCCCAGTCTCGAATTCATGCTCTCTGTAACAGTCCTTCTGTACCGCAGCCTCCAAACTCTTTTCTCCGTAAGTGTCCGTATGTACTCCAGTATCCAAACTCTGCTTTCTGTATCAGTCATTTTGAACCACAGTCTCCAAACTTTGCCCTCTGTATCAGTCCTTCTGCAACTCAGTCTGCAAACTGTGCTTGCTGAAACAGTCCTTTAGAATCCCAGTCTCCATCCTCTGCTCTCTGCACCAGTCCTTTTGCACACTAGTCTCCAACATCTGCTCTCTGCAACAGTTCTTCTCCACCCCAGTCTCCAACCTCTGCTGTTTTTAACAGTCTTTCTGTACGCAGTCTCCAACCACTGCTCTCTGTAAGGGTCCTTCTGCACACGAGTCTCCAAGCTGTGCTTTCTGTCTTGTCCTTCTGCACCCGAGTCTTCAAATTTGTTTTGGGTAACTGTCCTTCTGCACCTTAGTCTCCAAACTCTGCTCTCTGCAAAAGTCCTTCTAAACCACAGTCTGAAACATCTGCTCTCTGCAACAGTCTTTCTGCACCCCAGTCTCCAACCTCTGCTTTCTTTATAAATCATTCTGCACCTCAGTCTCCAAGCTCTGCTCTCTGCAATGGTCCTTCTGCACCTAGATCTTCAAACTCTACTCTCTGCAACAGTGCTTCTGCACCTCAGTCTCCACCTCTAATCTCTGAAAGATCCTTCTGCAACCCCAGTCTCCAAACTCTGCTCTCTGTAACAGTCCTTCTGAACCCCAGTCTCCAACCTCTGCTCTCTGCAACGATCCTTCTGCACCCTGTCTCCAACCTGTGCTCGCTGCAACAGTCTTTGTTCACCCAGTCTTCAACATCTGCTCTCTGCAACAGTTCATCTGTACCTCAGTCCTGAAAACTCTGCTCTCTCTAACAATCCTTCTGCACCCCAGTCTCCAAAATCTGCTCGATGTAACAGTCTATCTGTACATCAGTCTCCAACCTCTTCTTTCTGTGAGACCCTTCTGAAACCCAGTCTGCAAACTCTGCTCACTGAAACATTCTTTCGGCACCTCAGTCTCCAAACTCTGCTCTCTGTAACAATAATTCTGCACCTCAGTCTCCAACCTCTGCTCTCTGCAAAGGTGCTTCTGCACCCCAGTCTCCAACCTCTGTTCTCTGCAACAGTCCTTCTGCACCCCATTCTCAAACCTCTGCACTCTGTAGCAGTACTTCTGTACCAAAGTCTCCAAACTCTGCTCTCTTTTTCCGTCCTTCTGCACCCCAGTCTCCAACATCTGCTTTCTCAATAAGTATTTCTGAACCCACTCTCCAACCTCTGCTCTCTTTAACAGTCTTTCTGCACCTCAGTCTCTAACCTCTCCTTTCTGTAACAGTCCGCCTGCACACCAGTCTCCAATCTCTGCTCTCTGCAACATTCATTTTTGAACACCAGTCTCCTACCTGTGCTCTCTGTAAAAGTTCTTCTGCACATAAGTCTCCAACCTCTTCTCTCAGCAACGGTCCTTATGCACCCCAGTTTCCAACTTCTGTTCTCTGCAACTGTCCCTTCTGCACCTCAGTCTCCAATCTCTGCTCTCTGTCAGAGGCCTTCTGCACTCCAGTCTCCAACCTTTTCTCTCTGTAACAGGCCTTCTTAACCCAAGTCTCAAAACTCTGCTCTACTTAACAGTCCTTCTGCAACCCAGTCTCCAACCTCTGCTCTCTGCCACAGTCTTCTTCACCTCAGTCTCCATATTTCACTCGCTGTAAGATGCTTCTGCAAACCAGTCTTCCAACTCTGCACTCTGTATCAGTCCTTCTGCACCCCATTCTCCAATCTCTGCTCTCTGTATGATGCTTCTACACCTTAATCTACTACCTCTGCTCTCTGTAGAAGTCCTTCTAAACCCTTGTCTCCATGATCTGCTCTGCAACAGTCCTTCTGCACCCCAGTCTACAACCTATGCTCTCTGTAAGATAATTTTGCACACCTGTCTCCAAACTCTGCTCTCTGTAACAGTCCTTCTGTACTGCAATCTCCAACCTCTGCTCTCTGTAACGGTCCTTACGCACCCGAGTCTCCAAACTCTGCGTTATGTATCAGTCATTCTGCACCCCAGTCCTCTGACCTCTGCTCTCTGTAACAGTCCTTCTGCACCTCAAACTCCAACCTCTGTTCTCTGCAAAAGTCCTTCTGTGACCCAATCTCCAACCTCTGCTCTCTGCAACAGTCGTTCTGCACCTCAGTGTGCAAACTCTGCTCTCTGTAAGATCCTTCTGAAACCCAGTCTTCAACCTCTGCTATCTGCAATGGTCCTTCTGCACCGAAGTCTTCAACTCTTATCTCTACAACAGTTATTCTGCACCCCAGTCTAAAACCTCTGCTCTCTGTAACAGTCCTTCTGTACCGCAGTCTCCAAACCTCTGGTTCTCTTTAAGGGTCCTTCTGCACCACATTCTCCAACCTCTGCTTTATGTATCATTCCTTCTGCACCACATTCTGGAAAATCTGCTGTCTGTATCAGTCCTTCTGCACTTCAGTCTGCAACCTCTGCTGTCTGCAAGAGTCCATATGCACCCCAGCCTCCAAATACTGCTCTCTACAACATTTCTACTGCACCCCAGTCTCCAACATCTGCTCTCTGCAACAGTCTTTCTCCAACCCAGTCTCCATCCTCTGATCTCTGCAACAGTTCTTCTGCACCTCAGTCTCCAACCTCTGCTCTCTGGAACAGTCTTTCTACACCCTAGTCTCCATAATCTGCTCTACAACAGTCCTTCTGCACCCCAGTCTTCAATCTCTGCTCTCTGTAACAGTCATTCTGCACCCCGCTTTCCAACCTCTGCTCTCTGGAACGATCCCTCTGCACCCCAGTCTCCAATCTCTGCTCGCTGCAACAGTCCTTGTGCACCCCAATCTCCAACATCTGCTCTCGGCAACAGTTTATCTGTACCTCAGTCTGAAAACTCTGCTCTCTGCAATTATCTTTCTGCACCCGAGTCTCCAACCTCTGCTCTCTGTAACAGTCCTTCTTTACCTCAGTCTCCAACTTCTTCTCTGTATCACTCCTGCACCCCTGTATCCCACATCTGCTCTCTGTAACTGTCCTTCTTCAACTCAGTCTTCAACCTCTGCTCTGTGAAAAAGTCCTTCTGCATCTCAGTCTGGAAACTTTGCTGACTGCAACGATTCTTTTGTACCCAAGTCTCCAACCTCTGTTCTCTGCAACGATCCTTCTGAAACTCAGTCTCCAAACTCTACTCTCTGTAACAGTCCTTCTTCACCTCAGTCTCCAAAATCTGCTCTCTGGAAAATTCTTCTGCAACCAAGTCTACAAAATCTGCCATCAGTAGCAGTCCTTCTTGAGCCCTTCTCCAAACTCTTCTCTCCATTGCTGGCCTTCTGAACCCCAGTCTTTAACCTCTGCTCTCTTTAAGAGTCCTGCTGCACCTCGGTCTACAAACTCTGCTCTCTGTAAAATCCTTCGGCAACATTGTCTAAATACTCTGCTCTCTGTAACAGTCCTTCTGCACCTCAGTCTCCAACCTCTGTTCTTTGCAACACTCCTTCTGCAGCCCAGTTGCCAAACTCTGCTCTCTGTAACAGTCCTTCTGTACCGAATTCTCTGAATTCTGTTCTTCATAACAGTCCTTCTGCACACCAGTCTCCAAACTCTGCTTTCTGTATCAGTCCTTATGCTCCCCAGTCTATATACTCTGCTCTCTGTAACAGTCCTTCTGCACCTCATATCCAACGCTGCTCTCTGCAACAGTCTATGTTCACCCCAGTCTCCAACCGCTGCTGTCTGCAACATTCAATCTGCACCCCAGTTTGCAACATGTGCTCTGTGTAACAGTACTTCTGCAGCCAAGTCTCCATCTCTGCTCTCTGCAATGATCTTTCTGTACCTCAGTCTTAAACCTCTGCTCTCTGCAACAATCCTTCTGTACCCCAGTCTCCAACCGCTTTATCTGTAACAGTCCTTCTCCACCTCAGTCTTCAAACTCTGCTCTCTTCAAAAGTCTTTCTGCACCCCAGTCTTCAACATCTGCTCTCTAAACAATTTTTCTGCACCCCAGTCTCAAACATCTACTCTCTGCAACGATCCTTCTGCACCTCAGTCTCCAACCTCTGCTCTCTGAAAAATCCTGCTGCACCCCAGTCTCAAACCTTTGTACTCTGCAACAGTCCTTCTGCTTCCCAGTCTCCAAACTCTGCTCTTTATAACAGTCCTTCTGCACCCCAGTCTCCAACCTATGCTCTCTGCAACAGTTTTTCTGCACCTCAGTCTAAAAACTTCGCTTGCTCTAAAATGCTTCTGCACCCCAGTCTCCCAACTCTGCCCTCTGTATCATTCCTTCTGTATCCCAGTCTCCAATCTCTGCTCTCGGCAACAGTCCTTCTGCACCTCAGTCTCCAAACTCTGCTTACTGTATGATGATTCTGCACCCCAGTCTACAACCTCTGCTCTCTGTAATAGTCCTTCTACACCCTAGTTTCCATAATCTGCTCTGCAACAGTCCTTCTTCACCCCAGATTCCAATCGCTGCTCTCTGTAATAGTCCTAATGCACCTCAGTCTCCAAACTCTGCTCTCTGTAAAAGGCCTTCTGCACCCCAATCTCCAACCTCTGCTATCTGCAACGATTCCTCTGCACTTCAGTCTCCAACCTCTGATCACTGCTTCAGTCCTTCTGCACCTCTGTCTCCAACCTCTGTTCTCTGTAACAGTCCTTCTGCACCTCTGTCTCTAACCTCTGCTCTCTGTAACAGTCATTCTGCACCTCAGTCTCCAAATTCTGCTCTCTGCAAGAGTCCTACTGTACCCAAGTCTCTAACACCTGCTCCCTGCAACAGTCCTTCTTCACCCCAGTCCCCAACAACTGCTATCTGCTACAGTCCTTCTGCTCCCCAGTCCCCAATCTCTGTTCTCTGTAAAAGTCCTTCTCCACCTCTGACTCCACCTCTGCTCTCTGCAATGGTCCTTCTGCACCTCAGTATCCGACCTCTACTCTCTGTAACGGTCCTTCTGCACCTCAGTCTCCAACCTCTGCTCTCTGTAAGATCCTTCTGCAACCCAGTCTCCAATGTCTTCCCTCTGTAACAGTCGTTCTGAATCCCTTCACCAAACTCTGCTCTCTGTAACAGGCCTTCTTCACAGCAGTCTCCAAACTCTGTTCTCTGTAACAGTCCTTCTGAACCCCAGGATCAAAATTCTGTTCTCTGTAACAATTCTTCTGCACCTCAGTTCCCAAACTCTGACATCTGCAATCATCCTAATGCACCCCAGTCTCTAACCTCTGCTCTCTGCAACAATTTTTTGGACCCCAGTTTCCAAACTCTGCTCTGCAAAAGTCCTTCTGCACCCCAGTCTCCAACATCTGCTCTCTGCAACAGTTCTTCTTCACCTCAGTCTGAAAACTCTGCTCTCTGCAACGATCATTGTTCACCACAATCTCCAAACTCTGCTTTCTGTAACAGTTTTTTTGCGACTCAGTCTCCAACCTCTGCTCTGTAACAGTCCTTCTGCACCCCATTCTCCAAACTCTGCTCTCTGTAAGATCCTTCTGCACCAAAGTTTCCAAACTCTGCTCTCTGTAGCATTCCTTCTCCAGCCAGTCTCCAACCTCTGCTCTTTGGAACGGACCTTCTGCACGCCAGTCTCCAACCTCTGTTCTCGGCAATGATCCTTCTGCACCCCAGTCTTAAAATTCTGCTCTGCATATCATTTTTTCTGCAGCTGCGTCTCCAATTTCTGCTCTATGTAAGATCCTTCTGCAACCCAGTCACCAAACTCTGCTCTCTGGAACAGTCCTTCTGCACCCCAGTATCCAACCTCTGGTCTGTGCAACAGTTCGTCTGCACCTCAGTCTCCAACCTCTGCTCTCTGAAAGATCCTTCTGCACCCCAGTCTCCAAACTCTGACCTCCGTAACAGTCCTTCTTCACCCAAGTCTCCAACCTCTGCTCTCTGTAACAATCCTTCTGAACCTCAGTCTCACACATCTGCTCTCTGAAATGGTTTTTCTGCACCTCATTCTCCAAAGTCTATTGTCTGCAAGAGTCCGGCAGCACCTCAGTCTACAAATTCTGCTCTTTGCAACAATCCTTCTGCACCCCATTCTCCAGCTTTTGCTCTCTGCAACAATTCTTCTGCACCCCAGTCTCCAACCTCTGCTCTCTGAAAGATCCTTCTCCACCCTAGTCTCCAAATTCTGATCTTTGTCACACTCCTTTTTCACCTCAGTCTCTAAACTCTGCTCTCTGTAACAATCCTTCTGCACCTCAGTCTCCAACATCTGCTCTCTGCAACGGTCCTTCTGCACGTTATACTCCAAACTCTGTTGTCTGCAAGAGTCCTTCAGCACGTCGTATCCAACTTCTACTCCCTGCAACAATCCTTCTGCACCCCAGTCTCCAACTTCAGCTCTCTCCAACAGTTCTTCTGCACCCCACTCTCCAACATCTACTCTCTGAAGAAGTCCTTCTACACCCCAGTCTCAAAACTCTGATCTCTGTAACAGTCCTTCTGTACCGCAGTCTCTAACTTCTGCTCTCTGTAAGATCCTTCTGCACTCCAGTTTCCAAACTCTGCTTTCTGTAACATTTCTTCTCCACCCAAGTCTCCAAACTCTGCTCTCTGCAACGGTCCTTCTGCACCCCAGTCTCCAACCTCTGCTTTCTGTATCAGTCCTTCTGCACCACAGTCTCCAAACTCTGCTCTCTGTTACAGTCCTGCTGCACCTCAGTCTGCACACTCTGTTCTCTGAAAAAGTCCTTCTGGACCCTAGTCTCCCACCTCTGCTCTCTGTAACAGTCCTACTATACTGCAGTCTCCATCTTCTGCTCTAGTTAATATTCATTCTGGACACATGTCTCCAACCTCTGCTTTCTGTATCAGTCCTTCTGCACCCCAGTCTCCAAACTCTGCTCTTTGTAACAGTCCTTCTGCATCTCAGTCTCAAACATCTTCTCTCTGTAACAGTCCTTCTCTACCCCAGTCTCCAAACTCTGCTCTCTGCAACAGTTCTTATACACCTCAGTCTTCAACCTCTGCTTTGTGTAACAGTCTTTCTGCAACCCAGTGTCAAAACTCTGCTCTCTGCAACAGTCCTTCGGCATCCCAGTCTCCAACCTCTGCTCTCTGAAAGATCCTTCTCCACCCTAGTCTCCAAATTCTGATCTTTGTCACACTCCTTTTTCACCTCAGTCTCTAAACTCTGCTCTCTGTAACAATCCTTCTGCACCTCAGTCTCCAACATCTGCTCTCTGCAACGGTCCTTCTGCACGTTATACTCCAAACTCTGTTGTCTGCAAGAGTCCTTCAGCACGTCGTATCCAACTTCTACTCCCTGCAACAATCCTTCTGCACCCCAGTCTCCAACTTCAGCTCTCTCCAACAGTTCTTCTGCACCCCACTCTCCAACATCTACTCTCTGAAGAAGTCCTTCTACACCCCAGTCTCAAAACTCTGATCTCTGTAACAGTCCTTCTGTACCGCAGTCTCTAACTTCTGCTCTCTGTAAGATCCTTCTGCACTCCAGTTTCCAAACTCTGCTTTCTGTAACATTTCTTCTCCACCCAAGTCTCCAAACTCTGCTCTCTGCAACGGTCCTTCTGCACCCCAGTCTCCAACCTCTGCTTTCTGTATCAGTCCTTCTGCACCACAGTCTCCAAACTCTGCTCTCTGTTACAGTCCTGCTGCACCTCAGTCTGCACACTCTGTTCTCTGAAAAAGTCCTTCTGGACCCTAGTCTCCCACCTCTGCTCTCTGTAACAGTCCTACTATACTGCAGTCTCCATCTTCTGCTCTAGTTAATATTCATTCTGGACACATGTCTCCAACCTCTGCTTTCTGTATCAGTCCTTCTGCACCCCAGTCTCCAAACTCTGCTCTTTGTAACAGTCCTTCTGCATCTCAGTCTCAAACATCTTCTCTCTGTAACAGTCCTTCTCTACCCCAGTCTCCAAACTCTGCTCTCTGCAACAGTTCTTATACACCTCAGTCTTCAACCTCTGCTTTGTGTAACAGTCTTTCTGCAACCCAGTGTCAAAACTCTGCTCTCTGCAACAGTCCTTCGGCATCCCAGTCTCCAAAATCTGCTCTCTGCAATGATCCTTCTGCACACCAGTCTCCAAACTCTGCTCTCTGTAACAGCCCTTCTGCACCCAGTCTTCAACCTCTGCTCTCTGTAACAGGCCTTCTGCAACCAAGTCTCCAAACTCTTCTCTCTGTATCAGTCCTTCTGAACCCCAGTATCCAAACTCTGCTCTCTGTAACAGTCCTTCTTCACTTCAGTCTCCAAATTCTGCTCTCTGCAACAGTCTTTCTGCGCCCAAGTCTCCAACCTCTGCTCTCTGCAACAGTCCTTCTACACACCAGTGTTCAACCTCTGCTTTTTGTAACAGTACTTCTGCACACTAGTCTCCAACCTCTTCTCTCTGTAACAATCCTTCTGCACCCCAGTCTCCCACCTCTGCTTTCTGCATCATGATTTTTCACCCCAGTCTCCAAAGTCTGCTATGTGTAACGTCCTTCTGCATCTCAGTCCCCAACATCTGCTCTCTCCAACAGTCCTTCTTCACCCCAGAATCCAAACTCTGCTTTCTGCAAAATTGTATCTCAACCCCAGTTTCCAAACTGTGCTCTCTGTAACTGTCTTTCTTCACCCCAGTCTCCCACCTCTTCTCTCTGTTATGATCCTTCTACACTCCAGTCTCCCCTTTGCTCTCTGCAATGATTCTTCTACAACTTAGTCTCCATCTTTTGCTCTCTTCCTCGATCCTTCTGCACCCCACTCTTCAACCTCTGCTCTCTGTATTATCATTCTGAAAAGAAGTCTCCAAACTTTGCTTTCTGTAACAGTCCTTGTGCACCCCAGTCTCCAAACTCTGCTCTCTGTAAAAGTCCTTCTGCACCGTAGTCTCCATTCTCTGCTCTCTGCATCATTTCTTCTGCACCCCAGTCTCCAAAACTTTTCTCTGCAATAGTCCTTCTGCACCCCTGTCTCCAAACTCTGCTCTCGGTAACAGTCCTTCTCTACTGCACTCTTCAAACTCTGCTCTCTGTAACAGTCCTTTTGCACCCCAGTCTCCAACCTCTACTTTCTGCAACGTTCTTTCTGCACCCCAGTCTCCAACATCTGGTCTGTGCAACAGTCCTTCTGCACCCCAGTCTCCAACTTCTGGTCTCTATAAGGTCCTTTTGCAAACCAGTTTCCAAACTTTGTTCTCTGTGACATTCCTTCTGCACCCCAGTCTCCAAGCTCTACTCTCTGTAACAGTCCTTCTGTACTGCAGTCTCAAAACTCTACTCTCTTAAACAGTCCTTCTGCAACCCAGTCTCCAACCTCTGCTCTCTGCAACAGTCTTTCTGCACCTCAGTCTCCAACTTCTGCTCTCTGTTTCAGTTCTTCTTCACCCCAGTCTCCAACAGCTTTTCTCTGTAACAGTTCTTCTGCACCCCAATCACCAAACTCTGCTCTCTGTAACACTCCTTCTGCTCCTTAGTCTCCATCGTCTGCTCTCTGTAAGAATCCTTCTGAACCCCAGTCTCCAACCTCTCCTCTTAGTAAAAGTCCTTCTGCACCTCAGTCTGCAACATTTGCACTCTGTAACAATTTTTCATCACCTCAGTCTCCAAACTCTGCTCTCTGTAACAGGCCTTCTGAACCCCAGTCTCCAACCTCTGCTCTTTGGATCAGTCCTTCTGTACTCCAGTAACCTTCCTCTGCACTCTGTAACAATCCTTCTGCAAGTCAGTCTCCCACCTATCCTCTCTGCAACAGTACTTCTGAACCCCAGTCTCCAAACTTTCCTCTCTGTAACAGTTCTTCTACACCCCAGTCTCGAACCTCTACTCTCTGCAACAGTTCTTCTCATCCCCAGTCTCCAAACTCTGCTCTCTGTAACAGTCCTTCTGCACCTCAGTGTCCAAACTCTGCTCTCTGCAACAGTCCTTCTACACCCAAGTCTCCAATATCTGCTCTCTGCAACAGTCCTTCTGCACCTCAGTCTCCAAACTCTGCTCTCTGCTACGGTATCTCTGCATCCTAGTTACCAAACTTTTCTATCTGTAAGATCCTCCTGCACCTCAGTTTCCATACTCTTCTCTCTGTAACATTCCTTATGCACCCTAGTCTCCAAACTCTGCTCTCTGCAATGGTCCCTCTGCACCCCATTCTCCAACCTCTGTTCTCTACAAGCGTTCTTATGTACAAGGGTCTTCAACCTCTATTCTCTGTAAGGGTCCTTCTTAACCCCAGTCTCCAACCTCTGCTTTCTGTATCAGTCCTTCTGCAACACAGTTTTCAAACTCTGCTCTCTGTAATAGTCCTTATGCACCTCACTCTGCAACCTCTGCTCTCTGCAACAGTCCTTCTGCACCCCAGTCTTCAACCTTGCTCTCTGCAACAGTCTTTCGGCACACCAGTCTCCAAAATTTGCTCTCTGCCACAATCCTTCTCCACCCCAGTCTCCAACCTCTGCTCTCTGTAACAGTCGTTCTGTACTGCAGTCTCCAAACTCTGCTCTCTGTAACGATCCTTCTGCTCCCCAGTCTACAAACTCTGCTTTCTGTATCAGTTTTTTACACCTCAGACTCCGATCTCTGCTCTCCGCAACAGTCTTTCTGTGCCCCAATCTCTAACCTCTACTTTCTACAATTGTCTTTCTGCACCCGAGTCTCCAAACTCTGTTCTCTACAACACTTTTCTGCTCTCCAATCTCCAACCTTTTCTCCCTGTAACAGTACTTCTACACCCCAGTCTCCAAACTCTGCTCTCTGTAACAGTCCTTCTGCATCCCAGTACTGTACTGTAGTCTCAAACCTCTGCTCTCTGTAATGGTCCTCCTGCATCCCAGTCTCCAAACTCTGCTTTCTGTATCAGTTCTTCTGCACGTCAGACTACAACCTCTGCTCTCTTCAAGAGTTATGCTGCACCCCAATCTCCAACCTCTGCTTTCTGTAACAGTCCTACTGCACCCCAGTCTCCAAACTCTGCTCTCCGTATTCTTCTGAACAACAATCTCCAAGTCTTCTCTCTCCAACGGTCCTTCTGCACCCCAGTCTCCAACCTCTGTTTTCTACAACACTTCTTCTGCACCCAAGTCTCCAACCTCTGCTCTCTGTAACAGTCCTTCTGTTCCGAAGTCTCCAACCTCTGTTTTCTTTAATGGTCCTTCTGCACCCTAGTTTCAAAACTCTACTTTCTATATCAGTCCTTCTGACCACAGTCTCCAAACTCTGCTGCTCTAAGAGTCCTTCTGCACATCAGTCTCCAACCTCTACTCTCTGCAACAGTCCTGTGGCACCCCAATCTCCAACCTCTACTCTCTGCAATAGTCCTTCTGCACCAAAGTCTCCAACCTCTACTCTATGCAACAGTCTTTCTGCACCCCAGTCTCCAACATCTGCTCTCTACAATAGTCCTTCTGCACCCCAGTCTCCAAACTCTGCTTTTTGTATCAGTACTTTTGCACTCAAGTCTCTAACCACTGCTCTCTGTAACAGTCCTTCTGCACTTCAGACTCCAAATTTTGGTCTCAGGTACAGTCCTTCTCCACCCCAATCTCCAAACCCTATGCTCTGCAACAGTCTTTCTGCTCCCCAGTCTCCAACCTCCTCTCTGCAACAGTCCTTCTGCGCCCCAGTCTCCAACATCTTATCTCTGTAACAGTCCTTCTGTACTGCAGTTTCCAAACTCTTCTCTCTGTAACTGTCCTTTTGCACACCAGTCTCCAACCCCTGCTTTCTCTATCAGTCCTTCTGCACTCAAGTCTCCAACCTCTGCTCTCTGTACAGTCTTTCTGCACCTCAGTCTCCAAATTCTACTCTCTGCAACAATCCTTCTGCACCCCAATCTCCAACCTCTGCTCTCTGCAGCAGTCCTTCTACACCCAAGTCTCCAACCTCTGCACTCCGCAACAGTCTTTCTGCACCTCAGTTTCCAACCACTGCTCTCTGCAATGGTCTTTCTACAACTTAGTCTTCAATATCTACTCTCTGTAACAGTCCTTCTGAACCTCAGTCTCCAAACTCTGCTCTCTGTATTATCCTTCTGAAAATCAGTCTCCAAACTAATCTTTCTGTAACAGTCGTTTTGCACCCCAGTCTCCAACCTCTGTGCTCTGTAATAGTCTTTCTGTTCCGCAGTCTCAAAACTCTGTTTTCTTTTGTGGTCCTTCTGCACCCCAGTTTCCAAACTCTGCTTTCTGTATCAGTCCTTCTGCACCACAATTTCCAAACTCTGCTCTCTGTAACAGTCCTACTGCACCTCAGAATCCAACCTCTGCTCTGTGTAACAGTTTTTCTAAGCCTCAATCTGAAACCTCTGCTATTTGCAACAATCCTTCGGCACCCCAGTCTCCAATCTGTGCTATGTGTAAAAATCCTTCTGCATCCCAGGCTCCAAAATCTGCTCTCTGTAACAGTTCCTCTGTACCGCAGTCTCCAACCTCTGCTCTCTGCAACGATTCTTCTACACCCCAGTTTCCAACCTCTGTTCTCTGCAACAGTCCTTAGCAGCCCAGGCTCCAACCTCTGCTCTCTGTAACAGTTCTTCTGTACCGCAGTCTCCAACCTCTGCTGTCTGTAACGGTTCTTCTGCACCCCACACTCCTAACTCTATTTTCCATATCAGTTATTCTGCACCCCAGTCTCCAAACTCTGCTCTCTGTAACAGTCCTTCTGCACATAAGTCTCCAACCTCTGCTCTCTGCAACAGTCCTTCTGCACCCCAGACTCCAACCTCTTCTCTCTGCAAAAGTCCTTCTACACCCTAGTCTCGAACCACTGCTCTCTGCAACGATCCTTCTGCATCCGAGTCTCCAACGTCTGCTCTTTGCAACAGTCCTTCTGAACCCCAGTCTCCAACCTCTGCTCTCTGCTACAGTTCTTCTGCATCCCAGTCTCCAAACTCTGCTCTCTGCAACATTTCTTGTGCACCCCATTCTCCAACCTGTGTTCTCTGTAACTGTCCTGTTGCAACCCAGTCTCCAACCTCTGCTCTCTGTAGCGATCCTTTTGCACCTCAGTCTTCAAACTCTGCTCTCTGCCAGGATCCATCTCCACCTCAATCTCCAAGTTCTGCAATCTGTAACGGTCCTTCTGCACCCCAGTCTCCAACCTCTGCTCTCTGAAACGATCCTTCTGCACCTTAGTCTCCAAACTCTTCTTTCTGTAACAATCCTTCTGCTCCCCAGTATCCAACATCTGCTCTCTGCATCGATTTTTCTTCCCCCCCAGGTTCCAACTTCTGCTCTCTGCAGTGGTCCTTCTTCACCCCAGATTCTGACATATGCTCTGTGTAACAGTCCTCCTGCACCTCAGTCTCCAAACTCTGCTCTCTGCAACAGTCCTTCTGAACCCACGTCTCCAACCTCTGCTATCGGTAACAGTTCTTTTGTACCCCAATCTTCAAACTCTGCTCTCTGTAAACTCCTTCTGCACCCAATCTGCACACTCTGATCTCTGCAACAATGCTCCTGGATCTCAGTCTCCAACCTCTGCTCTCCACAACAGTCTTTCTGCTCCTAAGTCTCCAACCTCTAATCTCTGTAAAATTCCTTCTGCACCTCAATCTCCGAACTCTGCTCTCTTTACGATCCTTCTGCAACCCATTCTTCAAACTCTGCTCTCTGTAAAAGTCTTTCTGCACCCCAGTCTCCAAACTCTGCTCTCTGTAACAGGCCTTCTGCACCCCAGTCTTCAAACTCTGCTCTCTGCAACAGGCCTTCTGCACCCAAGTCTCCAACCTGTGCTCTCTGCAATGATCCTTCATTGCACCCCAGTCTCCAAATTCTGCTCTCTGTAACATTCATTCTGAATCCCAGGATCCAATATCTGCTCTCTGCTACAGTCCTTCTGCACCTCAGTCTAAAAAATCTGCTCTCTGGAACAATTCTTCTGCACCCCAATTTCCAAAATTTGCTCTCTGTAACAGACCTTCTGAATCTCAGACTCCAAAATGCTCTCTGTAAGATCCTTCTGCAACCCAGTCTCGAAACTGTGCTATCCTTAACAATGCTTCTGCACTCCAGTATCAAAACTCTGCTGTCTGTAACAGACCTTCGGCACCCCACTCTCCAAACTCTGTACTCTATAACAGGTGTTCTGTAACCCAGTCTCCAAAATCTTCTCTCTGCAACGATCCTTCTTCACCTCAGTCTTCATCCTCTGCTCTCTGCAAGTCTTTCTGCACCCAAGTCTCCAACCTCTGCTCTCTGTAACAATCCTTCTATACCGCACTCTCCAACCGCTACTCTCTGTAACGGTCCTTTTGGACCCCAGTCTCCAATGTCTGCATTCTGTATCAGTCCTTCCGCACCTTAGTCTCCATCCTCTGCTCTCTGCAACAGTCCTTCTGCACCCAAGTCTTCAAACTCTGCACTTTGCAACATTTTTTCTGCACCCCAGTCTCTAAACTGTGCTCTTTGTAACTGTCTATCTGACCCCAGTCTCCTACATTTGCTCTCTGAAACGATCCTTCTGCACCTCAGTCTTCAACCTCTGCTCTCTGCAAAGATCCTTCTGCACCTCAGTTTCTAATCTCTGCTCTCTGTAAGGATCCTTCTGACACTCAGTCTCCAACCTCTGCTTTATGTGACAGTACTACTGCACCCCAGTCTCCAACATCTGCTCTCTGCAACGATCCTCCTTCTACCCAGTCTCCAATCTCTTCTCCCTATAACAGTCCTTTTGTATCGCAGTCTTCAAACTCTTCTCTTTGTAACGGTCCATCTTCTCCCCAATTGCCAACCTCTGCTTTCTGTAACAGTCCTTCCGAACCCCAGTCTCTAAACACTTCACTCTGCAAGGATCCTCCTGGACCACAGACTCTCAACTCTGTTCTCTGCAACAGTCTTTCTGCACCCCAGTCTCCAGATTCTGCTCTCTGTATGATCCTTTTGCATCCCAGTCTCCAAACTCTGCTCTCTGTAACAGTCCTACTGCACCCCAGTATCCAAACTCTGCTCTCTGTAACAATTCTTCTGCACCTCAGTCTCCAACGTCTGCTCTCTGTAACAGTCCTTCTGCACAATAGTGTCCAAACTCTGCTCTCTCTAAAAAATTCTTCTTCACCTCAGTCTCTGAACTCTGTTCCCTGTAACAGGCCTTCTGCACCCCAGTCTCCAACCTCTGCTCTCTGTAATAGTTCTTCCCAACCCCAATCTCCGAACTCTGCACTATGTAAAATTCCTTGTAAACCCCAGTCTCCACCATCTGCTCTATCTAAGAATCCTTTTGAACCCCAGTCTCCAACCTCTCCTCTCTGTAAAAGTCCTTCTCCACCTCATTCTCGAAGTTCTGCAATCTGTAATGGTCCTTCTGCACCCCAGTCTCCAACATCTGCTCTCTGAAACGATCCTTATGCACCTCAGTCTCCAACCTCCGCTCTCTGTAACAGTCCTTCTGCACCCCAGTCTCAAACAACTACTTTCTGCAACGACCCTTCTTCTTGCCAAGTTCCAACCTCTGCTCTCTGCAACGGTTTTTTTGCACCCCACTCTCCAACCTCTGCTCTCAGTAACAGTTCTTTTGCACCCCAATCTCCAAACTCTTCTCTCTGTAACACTCTTTCTGCTCCCCATTCTTCACCCACTGATCTCTGTAACAATCCTTCTTGACCTCAGTCTCCAACCTCTTCTCTCTACAAGAGTCCTTCTGCTCCTAAGTCCTTCTGCACCGCAGTCTCCAAAATCTACTCTCTGTAACAGGCCTTCTGCACCCCAGTATCCAACCTGTGCTCTCTGCAATAATCCTTCTGCACCCAAGTCTCCAAACTCTGCTCTCTGTAACATTATTTCTGCTCCCCAGGATCCAACATCTGCTCTCTGCTACAGTCTTTCTGCACCTCAGTCTGAAACCTCTGCTCTCTGCAATAATCCTTCTGCACCCCAGTTTTCAAACTTTGCTCTCTGTAACAGTCCTTCTGAACCTCAGTCTCCAAAATGCCCTCTGTAAGATCCTTCGGCAACCCTGTCTCGAAACTGTGCTATCTGTAAAAATGCTTCTGCACCCCAGTCTCCAAACTCTGCTCTCTGTAACAGGCCTTCTGCACCCCACTCTCCAACCTCTTCACTCTGTAAAAGGCCTTCTGCACCCCAGTCTCAAACCCCTGTTCTCTGCATCAGTCCTTCTGCACCCAAGTCTCCAATCTCTGCTCTCTGTAACAGTCGTTCTATACCACAGTCTCCAACTTCTGCTCTCTGCAAAATTTCTTTTGCACCCCAGTCTCCATCTGTGCTCTCTGTAACTGTCATTCTGCACCCAGTCTCCAACCGCTCCTATCTGTAACAGTCCTTTGGCACCTCAGTCTCCAACCTCTGCTCTCTGTAATGATCCTTCAGCACTTCAGCCTCCAACCACTGCTCTCTGTAACAGGCCTTCTGAACACGATTCTCCAAACTATGCTCTCTGAATCAGTCCTTTTGCACACCAGTATCCTACCTCTGCTCTCTGTAACAATCCTTCTGCACCTGAGTCTCCAACCTCTGCTCTCTTAAACGGTCATTCTGCACCCCAGTCTTTGAACTCTGTCCTCTGCATCAGTCCTTCTGCACCCCAGTATCCAACCTCTGCTCTCTGTAACCGTCATTCTGCACCCCAGTCTCCAACGTCAGCTTTCTGTATCAGTTCTTCTGAACCCCAGTGTCCAACCTCTGCTCTCAGTAACAGTTTTTCTGCGCCCCTGTCTCCAACTTATGCTCTCTGCAACATTTCTTCTGCACCCTAGTCTCCATCTGTGCTCTCTGTAACAGTCCTTCTGCACCTAAGTGTCTAACCTCTGCTCTATGTAAGATTCTTCTAAAACCCTGTCTCCAACCTCTGCTTTATGCAATGGTCCTTCTGCACCCGAGTCTCCAACCTCTGTTCTCTACAACAGTCCTTCTGCACCTCACTCTGCAACCTCTGCTCTCTGCAACAATCTTTCTGCACCCCGGTCTATAAACTCTGCTCTCTGTAACAGACTTTCTGCACCTCAGACTCAAACCTCTGCTCTCTGCAACAGTCCTTCTGCGTCCCAATCTCCAACCTCTGCTCGCTGCAACAGTCCTTCTGAACCTCAGTGTCCAAATTCTTCTCTCTGTAAGATCCTTCTG
>NW_027524728.1:0-28706 GCF_052094955.1 Ictidomys tridecemlineatus
TTGCTGTTTATGTAGCCCTAAGCAGAGACTGGCGAGAATCACTTTCATGGAAAGGGCCTGCCAAGCTTCCAAAAAATTACAAGTTGCCTGAAATCTCAGCACACACTTTTTCACCCAATCTTGATGAAACTTTCAGGTAACGATCAGTACACCAATCCCACTTGGCTTGCCTAATTTTGTTCTTCTAGGTTAAAACGTTCGTTGGCAGTAACCGGTTTCATTTTGAGGTTTCACTCTGTTTTCTTCTATAGGGATACATGTATTTGGAACTCTAAATCAAAGACGGTTTGTGCTAGCTGTTTGAAACTTGACACAATAAAGCAGTTTCAAGTTCTATCTCTATGGTTTGTTTGCTGTTGATGTAGCCCTAAGCAGAGACTGGCGAGAATCACTTTCATGGAAAGGGCCTGCCAAGCTTCCAAAAAACTACGAGTTGCCTGAAATCTCAGCACACACTTTTTCACCCAATCTTGATGAAACTTTCAGGTAATGATCAGTACACCAATCCCACTTGGCTCGCCAAATTTCGTTCTTCTAGGTTAAACCGTTCGTTGGTAGTAACCGGTTTCATTTTGAGGTTTCACTCTGTTTCCTCCTATAGGGATACATGTATTTGGAACTCTAAATCAAACACGGTTTGTGCTAGCTCTTTGAAACTTGACACAATAAAGCAGTTTCAAGTTCTATCTCTATGGTTTGTTTGCTGTTGATGTAGCCCTAAGCAGAGACTGGCGAGAATCACTTTCATGGAAAGGGCCTGCCAAGATTCCAAAACACTACGAGTTGCCTGAAATCTCAGCAAACACTTTTTCACCCAATCTTGAAAAAACTATCAGGTAATGATCAGTACACCAATCCCATTTGGCTCGCCAAATTTCGTTCTTCTAGGTTAAACCGTTTTTTTGGCAGTAACCGGTTCCATTTTGAAGTTTCACTCTGTTTTCTCCTATAGGGATACATGTATTTGGAACTCTAAATCAAACACGGTTTGTGCTAGCTCTTTGAAGCTTGACACAATAAAGCAGTTTCAAGTTCTATCTCTATGGTTTGTATGCTGTTGATGTAGCCCTAAGCAGAGACTGGCGAGAATCAATTTCATGGAAAGGGCCTGCCAAGCTTCCAAAGAACTACGAGTTGTCTGAAATCTCAGCTAACACTTTTTCACCCAATCTAGATGAAACTTTCAGGTAATGATCAGTACACAAATTCCACTTGGCTCGCCAAATTTCGTTCTTCTAGGTAAAACCGTTCGTTGGCAGTAACTGGTTTCATTTTGAGGTTTCACTCTGTTTTCTCCTATAGGGATACATGTATTTGGAACTCTAAATCAAACACGGTTTGTGCTAGCTCTTTGAAACTTGACACAATAAAGCAGTTTCAAGTTCTATCTCTATGATTTGTTTGCTGTTGATGTAGCCCTAAGCAGAGACTGGCGAGAATCACTTTCATGGAAAGGGCCTACCAAGCTTCCAAAAAACTACGAGTTGCCTGAAATCTCAGCACACACTTTTTCACCCAATCTTGATGAAACTTTCAGGTAATGATCAGTACACCAATCCCACTTGGCTCGCCAAATTTCGTTCTTCTAGGTTAAACCGTTCGTTGGCAGTAACCGGTTTCATTTTGAGGTTTCACTCTGTTTTCTCCTATAGGGATACATGTATTTGAAACTCTAAATCACACACGGTTTGTGCTAGCTCTTTGAAACTTGACACAATAAAGCAGTTTCAAGTTCTATCTCTATGGTTTGTTTTCTGTTGATGTAGCCCTAAGCAGAGACTGGCGAGAATCACTTTCATGGAAAGGGCCTGCCAAGCTTCCAAAAAATTACAAGTTGCCTGAAATCTCAGCACACACTTTTCACCCAATCTTGATGAAACTTTCAGGTAACGATCAGTACACCAATCCCACTTGGCTCGCCAAATTTTGTTCTTCTAGGTTAAAACGTTCGTTGGCAGTAACCGGTTTCATTTTGAGGTTTCACTCTGTTTTCTCCTATAGGGATACATGTATTTGGAACTCTAAATCAAACATGGTTTGTGCTAGCTCTTTGAAACTTGACACAAGAAAGCAGTTTCAAGTTCTATCTCTATGGTTTGTTTGCTGTTGATGTAGCCCTAAGCAGAGACTGGTTAGAATCACTTTCATGGAAAGGGCCTGCCAAGCTTTTAAAAAAGTACGAGTTGCCTGAAATCTCAGCACACACTTTTTCACCCAATCTTGATGAAACTTTCTGGTAATGATCTGTACACCAATCCCACATGGCTCGCCAAATTTCGTTCTTCTAGGTTACACCGTTCGTTGGCAGTAACCGGTTTCATTTTGAGGTTTCACTCTGTTTTCTCCTATAGGGATACATGTATTTGGAACTCTAAATCAAACACGGTTTGTGCTAGCTCTTTGAAACTTGACACAATAAAGCAGTTTCAAGTTCTATCTCTATGGTTTGTTTGCTGTTGATGTAGGCCTAAGCAGAGACTGGCGAGAATCACTTTCATGGAAAGGGCCTGCCAAGCTCCCAAAAAACTACGAGTTGCCTGAAATCTCAGCAAACACTTTTTCACCCAATCTTGATGATACTTTCAGGTAATGATCAGTACACCAATCCCACATGGCTTGCCAAATTTCGTTCTTCTAGGTTAAACCGTACGATGGCTGTAACTGGTTTCATTTTGAGGTTTCACTCTGTTTTCTCCTATAGGGATACATGTATTTGGAACTCTAAATCAAACACGGTTTGTGCTAGCTCTTTGAAGCTTGACACAATAAAGCAGTTTCAAGTTCTATCTCTATGGTTTGTTTGCTGTTGATGTAGCCCTAAGCAGAGACTGGCGAGAATCACTTTCATGGAAAGGGCCTGCCAAGCTTCCAAAGAACTACGAGTTGCCTGAAATCTCAGCAAACACTTTTTCACCCAATCTAGATGAAACTTTCAGGTAATGATCAGTACACAAATTCCACTTGGCTCGCCAAATTTCGTTCTTCTAGGTTAAACCGTTCGTTGGCAGTAACCGGTTTCATTTTGAGGTTTCACTCTGTTTTCTCCTATAGGGATACATGTATTTGAAACTCTAAATGACACACGGTTTGTGCTAGCTCTTTGAAACTTGACACAATAAAGCAGTTTCAAGTTCTATCTTTATGGTTTGTTTGCTGTTGATGTAGCCCTAAGCAGAGACTGGCGAGAATCACTTTCATGGAAAGGGCCTGCCAAGCTTCCAAAAAATTACAAGTTACCTGAAATCTCAGCACACACTTTTTCACCCAATCTTGATGAAACTTTCAGGTAACGATCAGTACACCAATCCCACTTGGCTCGCTAAATTTTGTTCTTCTAGGTTAAAACGTTCATTGGCAGTAACCGGTTTCATTTTGAGGTTTCACTCTGTTTTCTCCTATAGGGATACATGTATTTGGAACTCTAAATCAAACACGGTTTGTGCTAGCTCTTTGAAACTTGACACAATAAAGCAGTTTCAAGTTCTATCTCTACGGTTTGTTTGCTGTTGATGTAGCCCTAAGCAGAGACTTGCGAGAATCACTTTCATGGAAAGGGCCTGCCAAGCTTCTAAAAAACTACGAGTTGCCTGATATCTCAGCGCACACTTTTTCACCCAATCTTGATGAAACTTTCTGGTAATGATCAGTACACCAATCCTACTTGGCTCGCCAAATTTCGTTCTTCTAGGTTACACCGTTCGTTGGCAGTAACCGGTTTCATTTTGAGGTTTCACTGTGTTTTCTCCTATAGGGATACATGTATTTGACACTCTAAATGAAACACGGTTTGTGCTAGCTCTTTGAAACTTGACACAATAAAGCAGTTTCAAGTTCTATCTCTACGGTTTGTTTGCTGTTGATGTAGCCCTAAGGAGAGACTGGCGAGAATCACTTTCATGGAAAGGGCCTGCCAAGCTTCCAAAAAACTACGAGTTGCCTGAAATCTCAGCACACACTTTTTCACCCAATCTTGATGAAACTTTCAGGTAATGATCAGTACACCAATCCCACTTGGCTCGCCAAATTTCGTTCTTCTAGGTTAAACCGTTCGTTGGCAGTAACCGGTTCCATTTTGAGGTTTCACTCTGTTTTCTCCTATAGGGATACATGTATTTGGAACTCTAAATCAAACACGGTTTGTGCTAGCTCTTTGAAACTTGACACAATAAAGCAGTTTCAAGTTCTATCTCTATGGTTTTATGCTGTTGATGTAGCCCTAAGCAGAGACTGGCGAGAATCACTTTCATGGAAAGGGCCTGCCAAGCTTCCAAAAAACTACGAGTTGCCTGAAATCTCAGCACACACTTTTTCACCCAATCTTGATGAAACTTTCAGGTAATGATCAGTACACCAATCCCACTTTGCTCGCCAAATTTCGTTCTTCTTGGTTAAACTGTTCGTTGGCAGTAACCGGTTCATTTTGAGGTTTCACTCTGTTTTCTCCTATAGGGATACATGTATTTGGAACTCTAAAATAAAGACGGTTTGTGCTAGCTCTTTGAAACTTGACACAATAAAGCAGTTTCAAGTACTATCTCTATGGTTTCTTTGCTGTTGATGTAGCCCTAAGCGGAGACTGGCGAGAATCACTTTCATGGAAAGGGCCTGCAAATCTTCCAAAAAACTACGAGTTTCCTGAAATCACAGCACACACTTTTTCACCCAATCTTGATGAAACTTTCAGGTAATGATCAGTAAGCCAATCCCACTTGGCTCGCCAAATTTCGTTCTTCTAGGTTAAACCGTTCGTTGGCAGTAACCGGTTTCATTTTGAGGTTTCACTCTGTTTTCTCCTATAGGGATACATGTATTTGGAACTCGAAATCAAACACGGTTTGTGCTAGCTCTTTGAAACTTGACACAATAAAGCAGTTTCAAGTTCTATCTCTATGGTTTGTTTGCTGTTGATGTAGCCCTAAGCAGAGACTGGCGAGAATCACTTTCATGGAAAGGGCCTGCCAAGCTTCAAAAAACTACGAGTTTCCTGAAATCTCAGCAAACACTTTTTCACCCAATCTTGATAATACTTTCAGGTAATGATCAGTTCACCAATCCCACTTGGCTCGCCACATTTCGTTCATCTAGGTTAAAACGTTCGTTGGCAGTAACCGGTTTCATTTTGAGGTTTCACTCTGTTTTCTCCTATAGGGATACATGTATTTGGAACTCTAAATCAAAGACGGTTTGTGCTAGCTCTTTGAAATTTGACACAATAAAGCAGTTTCAAGTTCTATCTCTATGGTTTGTTTGCTGTTGATGTAGCCCTAAGCAGAGACTGGCGAGAATCACTTTCATTGAAAGAGCCTGCCAAGATTCCAAAAAACTAGGAGTTTCCTGAAATCTCAGCAAAACTTTTTCACACAATCTTGATGATACTTTCAGGTAATGATCAGTACACCAATCCCACTTGGCTCGCCAAATTTCGTTCTTCTAGGTTAAACCGTTCGTTGGCAGTAACCGGTTTCATTTTGAGGTTTCACTCTCTTTTCTCCTGTAGGAATACGTGTATTTGGAACTCTAAATCAAACACGGTTTGTGCTAGCTCTTTGAAACTTGACACAATAAAGCAGTTTCAAGTTCTGTCTCTATGGTTTGTTTGCTGTTGATGTAGCCCTAAGCAGAGACTGGCGAGAATCACCTTCATGGAAAGGGCCTGCCAAGCTTCCAAAAAACTACGAGTTGCCTGAAATCTCAGCACACACTTTTTCACCCAATCTTGATGATACTTTCAGGTAATGATCAGTACACCAATCCCACTTTGCTCGCCAAATTTCGTTCTTCTAGGTTAAACTGTTCGTTGGCAGTAACCGGTTCATTTTGACGTTTCACTCTGTTTTCTCCTATAGGGATACATGTATTTGGAACTCTAAAATAAAGACGGTTTGTGCTAGCTCTTTGAAACTTGACACAATAAAGCAGTTTCAAGTACTATCTCTATGGTTTGTTTGCTGTTGATGTAGCCCTAAGCGGAGACTGGCGAGAATCACTTCCATGGAAAGGGCCTGCCAAGCTTCCAAAAAACTACGAGTTTCCTGAAATCTCAGCACACACTTTTTCACCCAATCTTGATGAAACTTTCAGGTAATGATCAGTACACCAATCCCACTTGGCTCGCCAAATTTTGTTCTTCTAGGTTAAACCGTTCATTGGCAGTAACCGGTTTCATTTTGAGGTTTCACTCTGTTTTCTCTTATAGGGATACATGTATTTGGAACTCTAAATCAAACACGGTTTATGCTAGCTCTTTGAAACTTGACACAATAAAGTAGTTTCAAGTTCTATCTCTATGGTTTGTTTGCTGTTCATGTAGCCCTAGGCAGAGACTGGTGAGAATCACTTTCATGGAAAGGACCTGCCAAGCTTCCAAAAAACTACGAGTTACCTGTAATCTCAGCACACACTTTTTCACCCAATCTTGATGAAACTTTCAGGTAATGATCAGTACGCCAATCCCACTTGGCTCGCCAAATTTCGTTCTTCTAGGTTAAACCGTTCTTTGGCAGTAACCGGTTTCATTTTGAGGTTTCACTCTGTTTTCTCCTATAGGGATACATGTATTTGGAACTCGAAATCAAACACGGTTTGTGCTAGCTCTTTGAAACTTGACACAATAAAGCAGTTTCAAGTTCTATCTCTATGGTTTGTTTGCTGTTGATGTAGCCCTAAGCAGAGACTGGCGAGAATCCCTTTCTTGGAAAGGGCCTGAAAAGCTTCCAAAAAACTACGAGTTTCCTGAAATCTCAGCAAACACTTTTTCACCCAATCTTGATAATACTTTCAAGTAATGATCAGTACTCCAATCCCACTTGGCTTGCCAAATTTCGTTCATCTAGGTTAAAACGTTCGTTGGCAGTAACCGGTTTCATTTTGAGGTTTCACTCTGTTTTCTCCTATAGGGATACATGTATTTGGAACTCTAAATCAAAGACGGTTTGTGCTAGCTCTTTGAAACTTGACACAATAAAGCAGTTTCAAGTTCTCTCTCTATGGTTTGTTTGCTGTTGATGTAGCCCTAAGCAGAGACTGGTGAGAATCACTTTCATGGAAAGGGCCTGCCAAGATTCCAAAAAACTACGAGTTTCCTGAAATCTCAGCAAACACTTTTTCACCCAATCTTGATGATACTTTCAGGTAATGATCAGTACACCAATCCCACTTGGCTCGCCAAATTTCGTTCTTCTAGGTTAAACCGTTCGTTGGCAGTAACCGGTTTCATTTTGAGGTTTCACTCTGTTTTCTCCTATAGGGATACGTGTATTTGGAACTCTAAATCAAACACGGTTTGTGCTAGCTCTTTGAAACTTGACACAATAAAGCAGTTTCAAGTTCTATCTCTATAGTTTGTTTGCTGTTGATGTAGCCCTAAGCAGAGACTGGTGAGAATCACTTTCATGGAAAGGGCCTGCCAAGCTTCCAAAAAACTACGAGTTGCCTGAAATCTCAGCACACACTTTTTCACCCAATCTTGATGAAACTTTCAGGTAATGATCAGTACACCAATCCCACTTGGCTCGCCAAATTTCGTTCTTCTAGGTTAAACCGTTCGTTGGCAGTAACCGGTTTCATTTTGAGGTTTCACTCTGTTTTCTCCTATAGGGATACATGTATTTGGAACTCTAAATCAAACACGGTTTGTGCTAGCTCGTTGAAACTTGACACAATAAAGCAGTTTCAAGTTCTATCTCGATGGTTTGTTTGCTGTTGATGTAGCCCTAAGCAGAGACTGGCGAGAATCACTTTCATGGAAAGGGCCTGCCAAGCTTCCAAAAAACTAGGAGTTCCATGAAAACTCAGCAAACACTTGTTGACTCAATCTTGATGATACTTTCAGGTAATGATCAGTACACCAATCCCACTTGGCTCGCCAAATTTCGTTCTTCTAGGTTAAACCGTTCATTGGCAGTAACCGGATTCATTTTGAGGTTTCACTCTGTTTTCTCCAAAGGGATACATGTATTTGGAACTGTAAATGAAACACGGTTTGTGCTAGCTCTTTGAAACTTGACACAATAAAGCAGTTTCAAGTTCTATCTCTATGGTTTGTTTGCTGTTGATGTAGCCCTAAGCAGAGACTGGCGAGAATCACTTTAATGGAAAGGGCCTGCCAAGCTTCCAAAAAACTAAGAGTTGCCTGAAATCTCAGCACACACTTTTTCACCCAATCTTGATGATACTTTCAGGTAATGATCAGTACACCAATCCCACTTGGCTCCCCAAATTTCGTTCTTCTAGGTTAAAACGTTCGTTGGCAGTAACCGTTTTCATTTTGAGGTTTCACTCCGTTTTCTCCTATAGGGATACATGTATTTGGAACTCTAAATCAAACACGGTTTGTGCTAGCTCTTTGAAACTTGACACAATAAAACAGTTTCAAGTTCTATCTCTATGGTTTGTTTGCTGGTGATGTAGCCCTAAGCAGAGACTGGCGAGAATCACTTTCATAGAAAGGGCCTGCCAAGATTCCAAAAAACTACGAGTTGCCTGAAATCTCAGGACACACTTTTTCACCCAATCTTGATTAAACTTTCAGGTAATGATCAGTACACCAATCCCACTTGGCTCGCCAAATTTCGTTCTTCTAGGTTAAACCGTTCGTTGGCAGTAACCGGTTTCATTTTGAGGTTTCACTCTGTTTTCTCCAAAGAGATACATGTATTTGGAACTCTAAATCAAATACGGATTGTGCTAGCTCTTTGAAACTTGACACAATAAAGCAGTTTCAAGTTCTATCTCTATGGTTTGTTTGCTGTTGATGTAGCCCTAAGCAGAGACTGGCGAGAATCACTTTCATGGAAAGGGCCTGCCAAGCTTCCAAAAAACTACGAGTTGCCTGAAATCTCAGCACACACTTTTTCACCCAATCTTGATGATACTTTCAGGTAATGATCAGTACACGAATCCCACTTGGCTCGCCAAATTTCGTTCTTCTAGGTTAAACCGTTCGTTGGCAGTAACCGGTTTCATTTTGAGGTTTCACTCTGTTTTCTCCAAAGGGATACATGTATTTGGAACTCTAAATCAAACACGGTTTGTGCTAGCTCTTTGAAACTTGACACAATAAAGCAGTTTCACGTTCTATCTCCATGGTTTGTTTGCTGTTGATATAGCCCTAAGCAGAGACTGGTGAGAATCACTTTCATGGAAAGGGCCTTCCAAGTTTCCAAAAAACTACGAGTTGCCTGAAATCTCAGCACACACTTTTTCACCCAATCTTGATGAAACTTTCAGGTAATGATCAGTACACCAATCCCACTTGGCTCGCCAAATTTCCTTCTTCAAGGTTAAACCGTTCGTTGGCAGTAACCGGTTTCATTTTGAGGTTTCACTCTGTTTTCTCCTATAGGGATACATGTATTTGGAACCCTAAATCAAACACGGTTTGTGCTAGCTCTTTGAAACTTGACACAATAAAGCAGTTTCAAGGTCTATCTCTATGGTTTGTTTGCTGTTGATGTAGCCCTAAGCAGAGACTGGCGAGAATCACTTTCATGGAAAGGGCCTGCCAAGCTTCCAAAAAACTACGAGTTTCCTGAAATCTCAGCAAACACTTTTTCACCCAATCTTGATGATACTTTCAGGTAATGATCAGTACACCAATCCCACTTGGCTCGCCAAATTTCGTTTTTCTAGGTTAAACCGTTCGTTGGCAGTAACCGGTTTCATTTTGAGGTTTCACTCTGTTTTCTCCTATAGGGATACGTGTATTTGGAACTCTAAATCAAACACGGTTTGTGCTAGCTCTTTGAACCTTGACACAATAAAGCAGTTTCAAGTTCTATCTCTATGGTTTGTTTGCTGTTGATGTAGCCCTAAGCAGAGACTGGCGAGAATCACTTTCATGGAAAGGGCCTGCCAAGCTTCCAAAAAACTACGAGTTGCCTGAAATCTCAGCAAACACTTTTTCACCCAATCTTGAAAATACTTTCAGGTAATGATCAGTACACCAATCCCACTTGGATCGCCAAATTTCGTTCTTCTATGTTAAACCGTTCGTTGTCAGTTACCGGTTCCATTTTGAGACTTCACTCTGTTTTCTCCTATAGGGGTACATGTATTTAAAACTCTAAATCAAACACGGTTTTTGCTAGCTCATTGAAACATGACACAATAAAGCAGTTTCAAGTTGTATCTCTATGGTTTGTTTGCTGTTGATGTAGCCCTAAGCAGAGACTGGCGAGAATCACTTTCATGGAAAGGGCCTGCCAAGCTTCCAAAAAACTACGAGTTGCCTGAAATCTCAGCTAACACTTTTCACCCAATCTTGATAAAACTTTCAGGTAATGATCACTACACCAATCCCACTTGGCTCGCCAAATTTCGTTCTTCTAGGTTAAACCGTTCTTTGGCAGTAACCGGTTTCATTTTGAGGTTTCACTCTGTTTTCTCCTATAGGGATACACGTATTTGTAACTCTAAATCAAACACGGTTTGTGCTAGCTCTTTGAAACTTGACACAATAAAGCAGTTTCAAGTTCTATCTCTCTGGTTTGTTTGCTGTTGATATAGCCCTAAGCAGAGACTGGAGAGTATCACTTTCATGGAAAGGGCCTGCCAAGCTTCCAAAAAACTACGAGTTGCCTGATATCTCAGCACACTTTTTCACCCAATCTTGATGAAACTTTCAGGTAATTATCAGTACACGAATCCCACTTGGCTCGCCAAATTTCGTTCTTCTAGGTTAAACCGTTCGTTGGCAGTAACCGGTTTCATTGTGAGGTTTCACTCTGTTTTCTCCAAAGGGATACATGTATTTGGAACTCTAAATCAAACACGGTTTGTGCTAGCTCTTTGAAACTTGACACAATAAAGCAGTTTCAAGTTCTATCTCTATGGTTTGTTTGCTGTTGATTTAGCCCTAAGCAGAGACTGGCGAGAATCATTTTTATGGAAAGGGCCTGCCAAGCTTCCAAAAAACTACGAGTTGCCTGAAATCTCAGCAAACACTTTTTCACCCAATCTTGATGATACTTTCAGGTAATGATCAGTACACCAATCCCACTTGGCTCGCCAAATTTCGTTCTTCTAGGTTAAACCGTTCGTTGGCAGTAACCGGTTTCATTTTGAGGTTTCACTCTGTTTTCTCCTATAGGGATACATGTATTTGGAACTCTAAATCAAACACGGTTTGTGCTAGCTCTTTGAAACTTGACACAATAAAGCAGTTTCAGGTTCTTTCTCTATGGTTTGTTTGCTGTTGATGTAGCCCTAAGCAGAGACTGGAGAGAATAACTTTCATGGAAAGGGCCTGCCAAGCTTTCAAAAAACTACGAGTTGCCTGAAATCTCACCAAACACTTTTTCACCCAATCTTGATGATACTTTCAGGTAATGATCAGTACACCAATCCCACTTGGCTCGCCAAATTTCGTTCTTCTAGGTTAAACCATTCGTTGGCAGTAACCGGTTTCATTTTGAGGTTTCACTCTGTTTTCTCCAAAGGGATACATGTATTTGGAACTCTAAATCAAACACGGTTTGTGCTAGCTCTTTGAAACTTGACACAATAAAGCAGTTTCAGTTTCTTTCTCTATGGTTTGTTTGCTGTTGATGTAGCCCTAAGCAGAGACTGGCGAGAATCACTTTCATGGAAAGGGCCTGCCAAGCTTCCAAAAAACTACGAGTTGCCTGAAATCTCAGCAAACACTTTTTCACCCAATCTTGATGAACCTTTCAGGTAATGATCAGTACACAAATTCCACTTGGCTCGCAAATTTTCGTTCTTTTAGGTTAAACCGTTCGTTGGCAGTAACCGGTTTCATTTTGAGGTTTCACTCTGTTTTCTCCTATAGGGATACAAGTATTTGGAACTCTAAATCAAACACGGTGTGTGCTAGCTCTTTGAAACTTGACACAATAAAGCAGTTTCAAGTTCTACCTCTATGGTTTGTTTGCTGTTGATGTAGCCCTAAGCAGAGACTGGCGAGCATCAGCTTCATGGAAAGGGCCTGCCAAGCTTCCAAAAAACTACGAGTTGCCTGAAATCTCAGCAAACACTTTTTCACCCAATCTTGAAAATACTTTCAGGTAATGATCAGTACACCAATCCAACTTGGCTCGCCAAATTTCGTTCTTCTAGGTTAAACCATTCGTTTTCAGTTACCGGTTTCATTTTGAGGTTTCACTCTGTTTTCTCCTATAGGGATACATGTATTTGGAACTCTAAATAAAACACGGTTTTTGCTAGCTCTTTGAAACTTGACACAATAAAGCAGTTTCAAGTTCTATCTCTATGGTTTGTTTGTTGTTGATGTAGCCCTAAGCAGAGACTGGCGAGAATCACTTTCATGGAAAGGGCCAGCCAAGCTTCCAAAAAACTACCAGTTGCCTGAAATCTCAGCAAACACTTTTTCACCCAATCTTGATAAAACTTTCAGGTAATGATCACTACACCAATCCCATTTGGCTCTCCAAATTTCGTTCTTCTAGGTTAAACCGTTCGTTGGCAGTAACCGGTTTCATTTTGAGGTTTCACTCTGTTTTCTCCAAAGGGATACATGTATTTGGAACTCTAAATCAAACACGGTTTGTGCTAGCTCTTTGAAACTTGACACAATAAAGCAGTTTCAGGTTCTTTCTCTATGTTTTGTTCGCTGTTGATGTAGCCCTAAGCAGAGATTGGCGAGAATCACTTTCATGGAAAGGGCCTGCCAAGCTTCCAAAAAAATACGAGTTGCCTGAAATCTCAGCAAACACTTTTTCACCCAATCTTGATGAAACTTTCAGGTAATGATCAGTACACCAATCCCACTTGGCTCGCCAAATTTCATTCTTCTAGGTTAAACCGTTCGTTGGCAGTAACCGGTTACATTGTGAGGTTACACTCTATTTATTCCTATAGGGATACATGTATTTGGAACTCGAAATCAAACGCGGTTTGTGCTTGCTCTTTGAATCTTGACACAATAAAGCAGTTTCAAGTTCTATCTCTATGGTTTGTTGGCTGTTGATGTAGCCCTAAGCAGAGACTGGAGAGAATCACTTCCATGGAAATGGCCTGCCAAGCTTCCAAAAAACTACGAGTTGCCTGAAATCTCAGCACACACTTTTTCACCCAAACTTGATGAAACTTTCAGGTAATGATCAGTACACCAATCCCACTTGGCTCGACAAATTTCGTTCTTCTAGGTTAAACCGTTCGTTGGCAGTAACCGGTTTCATTGTGAGGTTTCACTCTGTTTTCTCCTATAGGGATACATGTATTTGGAACTCTAAATCAAACACGGTTTGTGCTAGCTTCTTGAAACTTGACACAATAAAGCAGTTTCAAGTTCTATCTCTATGGTTTGTTTGCTGTTGATGTAGCCCTAAGCAGAGACTGGCGAGAATCACTTTCATGGAAAGGGCCTGCCAAGCTTCCAAAAAACTACGAGTTGCCTGAAATCTCAGCACACACTTTTTCACCCAATCTTGATGAAACTTTCAGGTAATGATCAGTACACCAATCCCACTTGGCTCGCCAAATTTCGTTCTTCTAGGTTAAACCGTTCGTTGGCAGTAACCGGTTTCATTTTGAGGTTGCACTCTGTTTTCTCCTATAGGGATACATGTATTTGGAACTCTAAATCAAACACTGTTGGTTCTAGCTCTTTGAAACTTGACACAATAAAGCAGTTTCAAGTTCTATCTCTATGGTTTGTTTGCTGTTGATGTAGCCCTAAGCAGAGACTGGCGAGAATCACTTTCATGGAAAGGGCCTGCCAAGCTTCCAAAAAACTACGAGTTGCCTGAAATCTCAGCACACACTTTTTCACCCAATCTTGATGAAACTTTCAGGTAGTGATCAGTACACCAATCCCACTTGGCTCGCCAAATTTCGTTCTTCTAGGTTAAACCGTTCGTTGGCATTAACCGGTTTCATTTTGAGGTTTCACTCTGTTTTCTCCTATAGGGATACATGTATTTGGAACTGTAAATGAAACACGGTTTGTGCTAGCTCTTTGAAACTTGACACAATAAAGCAGTTTCAAGTTCTATCTCTATGGTTTGTTTGCTGTTGATGTAGCCCTAAGCAGAGACTGGCGAGAATCACTTTAATGGAAAGGGCCTGCCAAGCTTCCAAAAAACTAAGAGTTGCCTGAAATCTCAGCACACACTTTTTCACCCAATCTTGATGATACTTTCAGGTAATGATCAGTACACCAATCCCACTTGGCTCCCCAAATTTCGTTCTTCTAGGTTAAAACGTTCGTTGGCAGTAACCGTTTTCATTTTGAGGTTTCACTCCGTTTTCTCCTATAGGGATACATGTATTTGGAACTCTAAATCAAACACGGTTTGTGCTAGCTCTTTGAAACTTGACACAATAAAACAGTTTCAAGTTCTATCTCTATGGTTTGTTTGCTGTTGATGTAGCCCTAAGCAGAGACTGGCGAGAATCACTTTCATAGAAAGGGCCTGCCAAGATTCCAAAAAACTACGAGTTGCCTGAAATCTCAGGACACACTTTTTCACCCAATCTTGATTAAACTTTCAGGTAATGATCAGTACACCAATCCCACTTGGCTCGCCAAATTTCGTTCTTCTAGGTTAAACCGTTCGTTGGCAGTATCGGTTTCATTTTGAGGTTTCACTCTGTTTTCTCCAAAGAGATACATGTATTTGGAACTCTAAATCAAATACGGATTGTGCTAGCTCTTTGAAACTTGACACAATAAAGCAGTTTCAAGTTCTATCTCTATGGTTTGTTTGCTGTTGATGTAGCCCTAAGCAGAGACTGGCGAGAATCACTTTCATGGAAAGGGCCTGCCAAGCTTCCAAAAAACTACGAGTTGCCTGAAATCTCAGCACACACTTTTTCACCCAATCTTGATGATACTTTCAGGTAATGATCAGTACACGAATCCCACTTGGCTCGCCAAATTTCGTTCTTCTAGGTTAAACCGTTCGTTGGCAGTAACCGGTTTCATTTTGAGGTTTCACTCTGTTTTCTCCAAAGGGATACATGTATTTGGAACTCTAAATCAAACACGGTTTGTGCTAGCTCTTTGAAACTTGACACAATAAAGCAGTTTCACGTTCTATCTCCATGGTTTGTTTGCTGTTGATATAGCCCTAAGCAGAGACTGGTGAGAATCACTTTCATGGAAAGGGCCTTCCAAGTTTCCAAAAAACTACGAGTTGCCTGAAATCTCAGCACACACTTTTTCACCCAATCTTGATGAAACTTTCAGGTAATGATCAGTACACCAATCCCACTTGGCTCGCCAAATTTCCTTCTTCAAGGTTAAACCGTTCGTTGGCAGTAACCGGTTTCATTTTGAGGTTTCACTCTGTTTTCTCCTATAGGGATACATGTATTTGGAACCCTAAATCAAACACGGTTTGTGCTAGCTCTTTGAAACTTGACACAATAAAGCAGTTTCAAGGTCTATCTCTATGGTTTGTTTGCTGTTGATGTAGCCCTAAGCAGAGACTGGCGAGAATCACTTTCATGGAAAGGGCCTGCCAAGCTTCCAAAAAACTACGAGTTTCCTGAAATCTCAGCAAACACTTTTTCACCCAATCTTGATGATACTTTCAGGTAATGATCAGTACACCAATCCCACTTGGCTCGCCAAATTTCGTTTTTCTAGGTTAAACCGTTCGTTGGCAGTAACCGGTTTCATTTTGAGGTTTCACTCTGTTTTCTCCTATAGGGATACATGTATTTGGAACTCTAAATCAAACACGGTTTGTGCTAGCTCTTTGAACCTTGACACAATAAAGCAGTTTCAAGTTCTATCTCTATGGTTTGTTTGCTGTTGATGTAGCCCTAAGCAGAGACTGGCGAGAATCACTTTCATGGAAAGGGCCTGCCAAGCTTCCAAAAAACTACGAGTTGCCTGAAATCTCAGCAAACACTTTTTAACCCAATCTTGAAAATACTTTCAGGTAATGATCAGTACACCAATCCCTCTTGGATCGCCAAATTTCGTTCTTCTATGTTAAACCGTTCGTTGTCAGTTACCGGTTCCATTTTGAGATTTCACTCTGTTTTCTCCTATAGGGGTACATGTATTTAAAACTCTAAATCAAACACGGTTTTTGCTAGCTCATTGAAACATGACACAATAAAGCAGTTTCAAGTTGTATCTCTATGGTTTGTTTGCTGTTGATGTAGCCCTAAGCAGAGACTGGCGAGAATCACTTTCATGGAAAGGGCCTGCCAAGCTTCCAAAAAACTACGAGTTGCCTGAAATCTCAGCTAACACTTTTCACCCAATCTTGATAAAACTTTCAGGTAATGATCACTACACCAATCCCACTTGGCTCGCCAAATTTCGTTCTTCTAGGTTAAACCGTTCTTTGGCAGTAACCGGTTTCATTTTGAGGTTTCACTCTGTTTTCTCCTATAGGGATACACGTATTTGGAACTCTAAATCAAACACGGTTTGTGCTAGCTCTTTGAAACTTGACACAATAAAGCAGTTTCAAGTTCTATCTCTCTGGTTTGTTTGCTGTTGATATAGCCCTAAGCAGAGACTGGAGAGTATCACTTTCATGGAAAGGGCCTGCCAAGCTTCCAAAAAACTACGAGTTGCCTGATATCTCAGCACACTTTTTCACCCAATCTTGATGAAACTTTCAGGTAATGATCAGTACACCAATCCCACTTGGCTCGCCAAATTTCGTTCTTCTAGGTTAAACCGTTCGTTGGCAGTAACCGGTTTCATTGTGAGGTTTCACTCTGTTTTCTCCAAAGGGATACATGTATTTGGAACTCTAAATCAAACACGGTTTGTGCTAGCTCTTTGAAACTTGACACAATAAAGCAGTTTCAAGTTCTATCTCTATGGTTTGTTTGCTGTTGATTTAGCCCTAAGCAGAGACTGGCGAGAATCATTTTCATGGAAAGGGCCTGCCAAGCTTCCAAAAAACTACGAGTTGCCTGAAATCTCAGCAAACACTTTTTCACCCAATCTTGATGATACTTTCAGGTAATGATCAGTACACCAATCCCACTTGGCTCGCCAAATTTCGTTCTTCTAGGTTAAACCGTTCGTTGGCAGTAACCGGTTTCATTTTGAGGTTTCACTCTGTTTTCTCCTATAGGGATACATGTATTTGGAACTCTAAATCAAACACGGTTTGTGCTAGCTCTTTGAAACTTGACACAATAAAGCAGTTTCAGGTTCTTTCTCTATGGTTTGTTTGCTGTTGATGTAGCCCTAAGCAGAGACTGGCGAGAATAACTTTCATGGAAAGGGCCTGCCAAGCTTTCAAAAAACTACGAGTTGCCTGAAATCTCACCAAACACTTTTTCACCCAATCTTGATGATACTTTCAGGTAATGATCAGTACACCAATCCCACTTGGCTCGCCAAATTTCGTTCTTCTAGGTTAAACCATTCGTTGGCAGTAACCGGTTTCATTTTGAGGTTTCACTCTGTTTTCTCCAAAGGGATACATGTATTTGGAACTCTAAATCAAACACGGTTTGTGCTAGCTCTTTGAAACTTGACACAATAAAGCAGTTTCAGTTTCTTTCTCTATGGTTTGTTTGCTGTTGATGTAGCCCTAAGCAGAGACTGGCGAGAATCACTTTCATGGAAAGGGCCTGCCAAGCTTCCAAAAAACTACGAGTTGCCTGAAATCTCAGCAAACACTTTTTCACCCAATCTTGATGAACCTTTCAGGTAATGATCAGTACACAAATTCCACTTGGCTCGCAAATTTTCGTTCTTTTAGGTTAAACCGTTCGTTGGCAGTAACCGGTTTCATTTTGAGGTTTCACTCTGTTTTCTCCTATAGGGATACAAGTATTTGGAACTCTAAATCAAACACGGTGTGTGCTAGCTCTTTGAAACTTGACACAATAAAGCAGTTTCAAGTTCTACCTCTATGGTTTGTTTGCTGTTGATGTATCCCTAAGCAGAGACTGGCGAGCATCAGCTTCATGGAAAGGGCCTGCCAAGCTTCCAAAAAACTACGAGTTGCCTGAAATCTCAGCAAACACTTTTTCACCCAATCTTGAAAATACTTTCAGGTAATGATCAGTACACCAATCCAACTTGGCTCGCCAAATTTCGTTCTTCTAGGTTAAACCATTCGTTTTCAGTTACCGGTTTCATTTTGAGGTTTCACTCTGTTTTCTCCTATAGGGATACATGTATTTGGAACTCTAAATAAAACACGGTTTTTGCTAGCTCTTTGAAACTTGACACAATAAAGCAGTTTCAAGTTCTATCTCTATGGTTTGTTTGTTGTTGATGTAGCCCTAAGCAGAGACTGGCGAGAATCACTTTCATGGAAAGGGCCAGCCAAGCTTCCAAAAAACTACCAGTTGCCTGAAATCTCAGCAAACACTTTTTCACCCAATCTTGATAAAACTTTCAGGTAATGATCACTACACCAATCCCATTTGGCTCTCCAAATTTCGTTCTTCTAGGTTAAACCGTTCGTTGGCAGTAACCGGTTTCATTTTGAGGTTTCACTCTGTTTTCTCCAAAGGGATACATGTATTTGGAACTCTAAATCAAACACGGTTTGTGCTAGCTCTTTGAAACTTGACACAATAAAGCAGTTTCAGGTTCTTTCTCTATGTTTTGTTCGCTGTTGATGTAGCCCTAAGCAGAGATTGGCGAGAATCACTTTCATGGAAAGGGCCTGCCAAGCTTCCAAAAAAATACGAGTTGCCTGAAATCTCAGCAAACACTTTTTCACCCAATCTCGATGAAACTTTCAGGTAATGATCAGTACACAAATTCCACTTGGCTCGCAAATTTTCGTTCTTTTAGGTTAAACCGTTCGTTGGCAGTAACCGGTTTCAATTTGAGGTTTCACTCTGTTTTCTCCTATAGGGATACAAGTATTTGGAACTCTAAATCAAACACGGTTTGTGCTAGCTCTTTGAAACTTGACACAATAAAGCAGTTTCAAGTTCTACCTCTATGGTTTATTTGCTGTTGATGTAGCCCTAAGCAGAGACTGGCGAGAATCACTTTCATGGAAAGGGCCTGCCAAGCTTCCAAAAAACTACGAGTTGCCTGAAATCTCAGCAATCACTTTTTTACCCAATCTTGAAAATACTTTCAGGTAATGATCAGTACACCAATCCAACTTGGCTCGCCAAATTTCGTTCTTCTAGGTTAAACCGTTCGTTGTCAGTTACCGGTTTCATTTTGAGGTTTCACTCTGTTTTCTCCTATAGGGATACATGTATTTGGAACTCTAAATCAAACACGGTTTTTGCTAGCTCTTTGAAACTTGACACAATAAAGCAGTTTCAAGTTCTATCTCTATGGTTTGTTTGTTGTTGATGTAGCCCTAAGCAGAGACTGGCGAGAATCACTTTCATGGAAAGGGCCTGCCAAGCTTCCAAAAACTACCAGTTGCCTGAAATCTCAGCAAACACTTTTTCACCCAATCTTGATAAAACTTTCAGGTAAGGATCACTACACCAATCCCACTTGGCTCGCCAAATTTCGTTCTTCTAGGTTAAACCATTCGTTGGCAGTAACCGGTTTCATTTTGAGGTTTCACACTGTTTTCTCCAAAGGGATACATATATTTGGAACTCTAAATCAAACACAGTTTGTGCTAGCTCTTTGAAACTTGACACAATAAAGCAGTTTCAGGTTCTTTCTGTATGGTTTGTTTGCTGTTGATGTAGCCCTAAGCAGAGACTGGCGAGAATCATGTTCATAAAAAGGGCCTGCCAAGCTTCCAAAAAACTACGAGTTGCCTGAAATCTCAGCAAACACTTTTTCACCCAACCTTGATAAAACTTTCAGGTAATGATCACTACACCAATCCCACTTGGCTCGCCAAATTTCATTCTTCTAGGTTAAACCGTTCGTTGGCAGTAACCGGTTTCATTTTGAGGTTTCACTCTGTTTTCTCCTATAGGGATACATGTATTTGGAACTCTAAATCAAACACGGTTTGTGCTAGCTCTTTGAAACTTGACACAATAAAGCAGTTTCAAGTTCTATCTCTATGGTTTGTTTGCTGTTGATGTAGCCCTAAGCAGAGACTGGCGAGAATCACTTTCATTGAAAGGGCCTGCCAAGCTTCCAAAAAATTACGAGTTGCCTGAAATCTCAGCACACACTTTTTCACCCAATCTTGATGAAACTTTCAGGTAATGATCAGTACACCAATCCCACTTGGCTCGCCAAATTTCATTCTTCTAGGTTAAACCGTTCGTTGGCAGTAACCGGTTACATTGTGAGGTTACACTCTATTTATTCCTATAGGGATACATGTATTTGGAACTCGAAATCAAACGCGGTTTGTGCTAGCTCTTTGAATCTTGACACAATAAAGCAGTTTCAAGTTCTATCTCTATGGTTTGTTGGCTGTTGATGTAGCCCTAAGCAGAGACTGGAGAGAATCACTTCCATGGAAATGGCCTGCCAAGCTTCCAAAAAACTACGAGTTGCCTGAAATCTCAGCACACACTTTTTCACCCAAACTTGATGAAACTTTCAGGTAATGATCAGTACACCAATCCCACTTGGCTCGACAAATTTCGTTCTTCTAGGTTAAACCGTTCGTTGGCAGTAACCGGTTTCATTGTGAGGTTTCACTCTGTTTTCTCCTATAGGGATACATGTATTTGGAACTCTAAATCAAACACGGTTTGTGCTAGCTTCTTGAAACTTGACACAATAAAGCAGTTTCAAGTTCTATGTCTATGGTTTGTTTGCTGTTGATGTAGCCCTAAGCAGAGACTGGCGAGAATCACTTTCATGGAAAGGGCCTGCCAAGCTTCCAAAAAACTACGAGTTGCCTGAAATCTCAGCACACACTTTTTCACCCAATCTTGATGAAACTTTCAGGTAATGATCAGTACACCAATCCCACTTGGCTCACCAAATTTCGTTCTTCTAGGTTAAACCGTTCGTTGGCAGTAACCGGTTTCATTTTGAGGTTTCACTCTGTTTTCTCCTATAGGGATACATGTATTTGGAACTCTAAATCAAACACTGTTGGTTCTAGCTCTTTGAAACTTGACACAATAAAGCAGTTTCAAGTTCTATCTCTATGGTTTGTTTGCTGTTGATGTAGCCCTAAGCAGAGACTGGCGAGAATCACTTTCATGGAAAGGGCCTGCCAAGCTTCCAAAAAAACTACGAGTTGCCTGAAATCTCAGCACACACTTTTTCACCCAATCTTGATGAAACTTTCAGGTAGTGATCAGTACACCAATCCCACTTGGCTCGCCAAATTTCGTTCTTCTAGGTTAAACCGTTCGTTGGCAGTAACCGGTTTCATTTTGAGGTTTCACTCTGTTTTCTCCTATAGGGATACATGTATTTGGAACTCTAAATCAAACGTGGTTAGTGCTAGCTCTTTGAAACTTGACACAATAAAGCAGTTTCAAGTTCTATCTCTATGGTTTGTTTGCTGTTGATGTAGCCCTAAGCAGAGACTGGCGAGAATCACTTTCATGGAAAGGGCCTGCCAAGCTTCCAAAAAACTACGAGTTGCCTAAAATCTCAGCAAACACTTTTTCACCCAATCTTGATGATACTTTCAGGTAATGATCAGTACACCAATCCCACTTGGCTCGCCAAATTTCGTTCTTCTAGGTTAAACCGTTGGTTGGCAGTAACCGGTTTCATTTTGAGGTTTCACTCTGTTTTCTCCTATAGGGATACATGTATTTGGAACTCTAAATCAAACACAGTTTGTGCTAGCTCTTTGAAACTTGACACAATAAAGCAGTTTCAAGTTCTATCTCTATGGTTTGTTTGCTGTTGATCTAGCACTAAGCAGAGACTGGCGAGAATCACTTTCATGGAAAGGGCCTGCCAAGCTTCCAAAAAACTACGAGTTGCCTGAAATCTCAGCACACACTTTTTCAACCAATCTTGATGAAACTTTCAGGGAATGATCAGTACACCAATCCCACTTGGCTCGCCAAATTTCGTTCTTCTAGGTTAAACTGTTCGTTGGCAGTAACCGGTTTCATTTTGAGGTTTCACTCTGTTTTCTCCTATAGGGATACATGTATTAGGAATCGAAATCAAACGCGGTTTGTGCTAGCTCTTTGAAACTTGACACAATAAAGCAGTTTCAAGTTCTATCTCTATGGTTTGTTTGCTGTTGATGTAGCCCTAAGCAGAGACTGGCGAGAATCACTTTCATGGAAAGGGCCTGCCAAGCTTCCAAAAAACTACGAGTTGCCTGAAATCTCAGCACACACTTTTTCACCAAATCTTGATGAAACTTTCAGGTAATGATCAGTACACCAATCCCACCTGGCTCGCCAAATCTCGTTCTTCTAGGTTAAACCGTTCGTTGGCAGTAACCGGTTCATTTTGAGGTTTCACTCTGTTTTCTCCCATAGGGATACATGTATTTGGAACTCTAAATCAAACACGGTTTGTGCTAGCTCTTTGAAACTTGACACAATAAAGCAGTTTCAAGTTCTATCTCTATGGTTTGTTTGCTGTTGATGTAGCCCTAAGCAGAGACTGGGGAGAATCACTTTCATGGAAAGGGCCTGCCAAGCTTCCAAAAAACTACGAGTTGCCTGAAATCTCAGCACACACTTTTTCACCCAATCTTGATGAAACTTTCAGGTAATGATCAGTACACCAATCCCACTTGGCTCGCCAAATTTCGTTCTTCTAGGTTAAACCGTTCGTTGGCAGTAACCGGTTTCATTTTGAGGTTTCACTCTGTTTTCTCCTATAGGATATATGTATTTGGAACTCTAAATCAAACACGGTTTTGTGCTAGCTCTTTGAAACTTGACACAATAAAGCAGTTTCAAGTTCTATCTCTATGGTTTGTTTGCTGTTGATGTAACCCTAAGCAGAGACTGGCGAGAATCACTTTCATGGAAAGGGCCTGCCAACCTTCCAAAAAACTACGAGTTGCCTGAAATCTCAGCAAACACTTTTTCACCCAATCTTGATGATACTTTCAGGTAATGATCAGTACACCAATCCCACTTGGCTCCCCAAATTTCGTTCTTCTAGGTTAAACCGTTCGTTGGCATTAACCGGTTTCATTTTGAGGTTTCACTGTGTTTTCTTCTATAGGGATACATGTATTTGGAACTCTATATCAAACACGGTTTGTGCTAGCTCTTTGAAACTTGACACAATAAAGCAGTTTCAAGTTCTATCTCTATGGTTTGTTTGCTGTTGATGTAGCCCTAAGCAGAGACTGGCGAGAATCACTTTCATGGAAAGGGCCTGCCAACCTTCCGAAAAACTACGAGTTGCCTGAAATCTCAGCACACACTTTTTCACCCAATCTTGATGAAACTTTCAGGTAATGATCAGTACACCAATCCCACTTGGCTTGCCAAATTTCGTTCTTCTAGGTTAAACCGTTCGTTGGCAGTAACAGGTTTCATTTTGAGGTTTCACTCTGTTTTCTCCTATAGGGATACATGTATTTGGAACTCTAAATCAAACACGGTTTGTGCTAGCTCTTTGAAACTTGACACAATAAAGCAGTTTCAAGTTCTATCTCTATGGTTTGTTTGCTGTGATGTAGCCCTAAGCAGAGACTGGCGAAGATCACTTTCATGGAAAGGGCCTGCCAAGCTTCCAAAAAACTACGAGTTGCCTGAAATCTCAGCACACACTTTTTCACCCAATCTTGATGAAACTTTCAGGTAATGATCAGTACACCAATCCCACTTGGCTCGCCAAATTTCGTTCTTCTAGGTTAAACCGTTCGTTGGCAGTAACCGGTTTCATTTTGAGGTTTCACTCTGTTTTCTCCTATAGGGATACATGTATTTGGAACTCTAAATCAAACACTGTTGGTTCTAGCTCTTTGAAACTTGACACAATAAAGCAGTTTCAAGTTCTATCTCTATGGTTTGTTTGCTGTTGATGTAGCCCTAAGCAGAGACTGGCGAGAATCACTTTCATGGAAAGGGCCTGCCAAGCTTCCAAAAAACTACGAGTTGCCTGAAATCTCAGCACACACTTTTTCACCAAATCTTGATGAAACTTTCAGGTAATGATCAGTACACCAATCCCACCTGGCTCGCCAAATCTCGTTCTTCTAGGTTAAATCGTTCGTTGGCAGTAACCGGTTCATTTTGAGGTTTCACTCTGTTTTCTCCCATAGGGATACATGTATTTGGAACTCTAAATCAAACACGGTTTGTGCTAGCTCTTTGAAACTTGACACAATAAAGCAGTTTCAAGTTCTATCTCTATGGTTTGTTTGCTGTTGATGTAGCCCTAAGCAGAGACTGGGGAGAATCACTTTCATGGAAAGGGCCTGCCAAGCTTCCAAAAAACTACGAGTTGCCTGAAATCTCAGCACACACTTTTTCACCCAATCTTGATGAAACTTTCAGGTAATGATCAGTACACCAATCCCACTTGGCTCGCCAAATTTCGTTCTTCTAGGTTAAACCGTTCGTTGGCAGTAACCGGTTTCATTTTGAGGTTTCACTCTGTTTTCTCCTATAGGGATATATGTATTTGGAACTCTAAATCAAACACGGTTTGTGCTAGCTCTTTGAAACTTGACACAATAAAGCAGTTTCAAGTTCTATCTCTATGGTTTGTTTGCTGTGATGTAGCCCTAAGCAGAGATGGCGAGGATCACATTCATGGAAAGGGCCTGCCAAGCTTCCAAAAAACTACGAGTTGCCTGAAATCTCAGCACACACTTTTTCACACAATCTTGATGAAACTTTCAGGTAATGATCAGTACACCAATCCCACTTGGCTCGCCAAATTTCGTTCTTCTAGGTTAAACCGTTCGTTGGCAGTAACCGGTTTCATTTTGAGGTTTCACTCTGTTTTCTCCTATAGGGATACATGTATTTGGAACTCTAAATCAAACACGGTTTGTGCTAGCTCTTTGAAACTTGACATAATAAAGCAGTTTCAAGTTCTATCTCTATGGTTTGTTTGCTGTGATGTAGCCCTAAGCAGAGACTGGCGAGGATCACTTTCATGGAAAGGGCCTGCCAAGCTTCCAAAAAACTACGAGTTGCCTGAAATCTCAGCACACACTTTTTCACACAATCTTGATGAAACTTTCAGGTAATGATCAGTACACCAATCCCACTTGGCTCGCCAAATTTCGTTCTTCTAGGTTAAACCGTTCGTTGGCAGTAACCGGTTTCATTTTGAGGTTTCACTCTGTTTTCTCCTATAGGGATACATGTATTTGGAACTCGATATCAAACGCGGTTTGTGCTAGCTCTTTGAAACTTGACACAATAAAGCAGTTTCAAGTTCTATCTCTATGGTTTGTTTGCTGTTGATGTATCCCTAAGCAGAGACTGGCGAGAATCACTTTTATGGAAATGGCCTGCCAAGCTTCCAAAAAACTACGAGTTGCCTGAAATCTCAGCACACACTTTTTCACCCAATCTTGATGAACCTTTCAGGTAATGATCAGTACACCAATCCCACTTGGCTCGCCAAATTTCGTTCTTCTAGGTTAAACCGTTCGTTGGCAGTAACCGGTTTCATTTTGAGGTTTCACTCTGTTTTCTCCAATAGGGATACATGTATTTGGAACTCTAAATCAAACTCAGTTTGTGCTATCTCTTTGAAACTTGACACAATAAAGCGGTTTCAAGTTCTATCTCTATGGTTTGTTTGCTGTTGATGTAGGCCTAAGCAGAGACTGGCGAGAATCACTTTCATGGAAAGGGCCTGGCAAGCTTCCAAAAAATTACGAGTTGCCTGAAATCTCAGCACACACTTTTTCACCCAATCTTGATGAAACTTTCAGGTAGTGATCAGTACACCAATCCCACTTGGCTCGCCAAATTTCGTTCTTCTAGGTTAAACCGTTCGTTGGCATTAACCGGTTTCATTTTGAGGTTTCACTCTGTTTTCTCCTATAGGGATACATGTATTTGGAACTCTAAATCAAACGTGGTTAGTGCTAGCTCTTTGAAACTTGACACAATAAAGCAGTTTCAAGTTCTATCTCTATGGTTTGTTTGCTGTTGATGTATCCCTAAGCAGAGACTGGCGAGAATCACTTTCATGGAAAGGGCCTGCCAAGCTTCCAAAAAACTACGAGTTGCCTAAAATCTCAGCACACACTTTTTCACCAAATCTTGATGATACTTTCAGGTAATGATCAGTACCCCAATCCCACCTGGCTCGCCAAATTTCGTTCTTCTAGGTTAAACCGTTTGTTGGCAGTAACCGGTTTCATTTTGAGGTTTCACTCTGTTTTCTCCTATAGGGATACATGTATTTGGAACTCTAAATAAAACACGGTTTGTGCTAGCTCTTTGAAACTTGTCACAATAAAGCGGTTTCAAGTTCTATCTCTATGGTTTGTTTGCTGTTGATGCAGCCCTAAGCAGAGACTGGCGAGAATCACTTTCATGGAAAGGGCCTGCCAAGCTTCCAAAAAACTACGAGTTGCCTGATATCTCAGCACACACTTTTTCACCCAATCTTGATGAAACGTTCAGGTAATGATCAGTACACCAATCCCACTTGGCTCGCCAAATTTCGTTCTTCTAGGTAAAACCGTTCCTAGGCAGTAACCGCTTTCATTTTGAGGTTTCACTCTGTTTTCTCCTATAGGGATACATGTATTTGGAACTCTAAATCAAACACGGTTTGTGCTAGCTCTTTGAAACTTGACACAATAAAGCAGTTTCAAGTTCTATCTCTATGGTTTGTTTGCTGTTGATGTAGCCCTAAGCGGAGACTGGCGAGAATCACTTTCATGGAAAGGGCCTGCCAAGCTTCCAAAAAACTACGAGTTGCCTGAAATCTCAGCAAACACTTTTTCACCCAATCTTGATGATACTTTCAGGTAATGATCAGTACACCAATCCCACTTGGCTCGCCAAATTTCGTTCTTCTAGGTTAAACCGTTCGTTGGCAGTAACCGGTTTCATTTTGAGGTTTCACTCTGTTTTCTCCTATAGGTATATATGTATTTGGAACTCTAAATCAAACACGGTTTGTGCTAGGTCTTTGAAACTTGACACAATAAAGCAGTTTCAAGTTCTATCTCTATGGTTTGTTTGCTGTTGATGTAACCCTAAGCAGAGACTGGCGAGAATCACTTTCATGGAAAGGGCCTGCCAACCTTACAAAAAACTACGAGTTGCCTGAAATCTCAGCAAACACTTTTTCACCCAATCTTGATGATACTTTCAGGTAATGATCAGTACACCAATCCCACTTGGCTCCCCAAATTTCGTTCTTCTAGGTTAAACCGTTCGTTGGCATTAACCGGTTTCATTTTGAGGTTTCACTGTGTTTTCTTCTATAGGGATACATGTATTTGGAACTCTAAATCAAACACGGTTTGTGCTAGCTCTTTGAAACTTGACACAATAAAGCAGTTTCAAGTTCTATCACTATGGTTTGTTTGCTGTTGATGTATCCCTAAGCAGAGACTGGCGAGAATCACTTTCATGGAAAGGGCCTGCCAAGCTTCCAAAAAACTACGAGTTGCCTGAAATCTCAGCACACACTTTTTCACCCAATCTTGATGAAACTTTCAGGTAATGATCAGTACACCAATCCCACTTGGCTTGCCAAATTTCGTTCTTCTAGGTTAAACCGTTCGTTGGCAGTAACAGGTTTCATTTTGAGGTTTCACTCTGTTTTCTCCTATAGGGATACATGTATTTGGAACTCTAAATCAAACACGGTTTGTGCTAGCTCTTTGAAACTTGACACAATAAAGCAGTTTCAAGTTCTATCTCTATGGTTTGTTTGCTGTTGATGTAGCCCTAAGCAGAGACTGGCGAGAATCACTTTCATGGAAAGGGCCTGCCAAGCTTCCAAAAAACTACGAGTTGCCTGAAATCTCAGCACACACTTTTTCACCCAATCTTGATGAAACTTTCAGGTAATGATCAGTACACCAATCCCACTTGGCTCGCCAAATTTCGTTCTTCTAGGTGAAACCGTTCGTTGGCAGTAACCGGTTTCATTTTGAGGTTTCACTCTGTTTTCTCCTATAGGGATACATGTATTTGGAACTCTAAATCAAACACGGTTTGTGCTAGCTCTTTGAAACTTGACACAATAAAGCAGTTTCAAGTTCTATCTCTATGGTTTGTTTGCTGTTGATGTAGCCCTAAGCAGAGACTGGCGAGAATCACTTTCATGGAAAGGGCCTGCCAAGCTTCCAAAAAACTACGAGTTGCCTGAAATCTCAGCACACACTTTTTCACCAAATCTTGATGAAACTTTCAGGTAATGATCAGTACACCAATCCCACTTGGCTCGCCAAATCTCGTTCTTCTAGGTTAAATCGTTCGTTGGCAGTAACCGGTTTCATTTTGAGGTTTCACTCTGTTTTCTCCTATAGGGATACATGTATTTGGAACTCTAAATCAAACACGGTTTGTGCTAGCTCTTTGAAACTTGACACAATAAAGCAGTTTCAAGTTCTATCTCTATGGTTTGTTTGCTGTTGATGTAGCCCTAAGCAGAGACTGGCGAGAATCACTTTCATGGAAAGGGCCTGCCAAGCTTCCAAAAAACTACGAGTTGCCTGAAATCTCAGCACACACTTTTTCACCCAATCTTGATGAAACTTTCAGGTAATGATCAGTACACCAATCCCACTTGGCTCGCCAAATTTCGTTCTTCTAGGTTAAACCGTTCGTTGGCAGTAACCGGTTTCATTTTGAGGTTTCACTCTGTTTTCTCCTATAGGGATACATGTATTTGGAACTCTAAATCAAACACGGTTTGTGCTAGCTCTTTGAAACTTGACACAATAAAGCAGTTTCAAGTTCTATCTCTATGGTTTGTTTGCTGTTGATGTAGCCCTAAGCAGAGACTGGCGAGA